>NC_053396.1:64242787-64503044 GCF_905171765.1 Bufo bufo
GTTGATCAGCGGTGGGGTGTGCGATGCGCTAACAGTGGCCGGACGCTAAGAGTGCCGGCCACAGTCAGCGTACGCACACAAAAAAATAAAAACTGCCTGCACCCCAAAAAAGTTGGGGGGGGGGCAGGGGGGCAAGCAGCAGCACCTCTGGGGGTCTAGGGTCACACAGCTGTGCTGTGGACCCCAGACACCCTACTTAGGGTGATGCAAGAAAACTTTTTTTAACCACTAACTTTCCCTTTTATTTTCCCTGCCTAGCCCAACCTTTCCCTATACTTTCCCTAATTACCGGCTGAAAAAGATGGGGGGTGCTGGGGCACAGATCGGGTCCTGGGGGCAAGGATGGGTGCTGGGGCACAGTTGGGGTTGAGATCCATACGTGCAGGCAGAGCTCCTCTCTCCTCGGGCTCCGGACACAAAAGGAGGAGGAGAGGAGCGCTGCTTTGATTTGAATTTCCCGCCGGCCCGCCCACCTACCAATCAGAGGCGATCCTGAGATGTGATGTCACCGTGACCTCTCAGGATCGCAGGATGGTGATTGGTGGGGTAAAATCACACCACCGATTACCATCCTGTTCCGGGTTATCGGGTCCTCAGAGACCCGAATAACCCGGAAACGCAGAAAACCGCAGGTCTGAATTGACCTGCAGTTTTCTGCAATCGCCGACATGGGGGGGTCACAGGACCCCCCGGCGCATCTAGCCAAGGTGCCTGCTCAATGATTTGAGCAGGCACTGGGTTCCGATCACCGCACGGCGGTGATCGGAACTATACCGGTACGTCATGTGTCCTGAAGAGGTTAATGATTTTGCATAATGCCAGACGTCAAATTGGTGTATTAGTGATGGAAAATCATTTTAAATTTTAGATCGGATTCCGACATGTCGATCTGAAGCAAATATTTTAACCTTCAATCCATTTTCAGTAATTAGTTTCAAAACACTCAAAACCAAACTTCTTCATGGCCACAAAGGATGAATATTGAGCTGTACAACTTCAAAATCCACAATTTTTTTCTAACAAGGTCCATAATAGTATAAATACAGTATTTAGCACTGTGGCCAGCACTGTCACATTGACCATCTCCGGAAACACAAACTGTTTTTCCACTTTTTGTTCTAATAATTGAATTTCTTTTTTCTCAAGCGATATGAATAGCTGGAAATAAATTTTGTCTTGTATCTGTAGTATGTAGTTTGTGAAATGCTTGTGTAGTGTCCCACTACGTAAAAGTGGGCACTACTAAGGGTTATGTTGCTCCCACCTCCTGTGGTCGAATAGTATTTTGTATTGCATTGTAATGCCATGTTAATTCCTGTGTACCAGGCCTGTTAGGGGTGTAGTTTCTCCTCCCAAGCTGTAGAGGGAGCTAGAGAACCCCCTAGTATATATAGTTAGGCCCAGACAGGAAAGAGTCAGTGCAGTATATTCCAGGAGGTTAGTTAGTGCAGTCTTGCCTGCCTGAGTTTCCTGAGCAAAAGAAGCTCAGAAGTTGCACCCAGGAGAAGAGTTTGCCTCCTGAAGTTCCTATAAAAGTACAGTGCAGAGCCAAGTTTATCCCAGCCAAACAGAGAGCTGAAGGGCAGAAGGATATATTCACAGCAAGGAGACATATACCAGAGGAAGTTTTCCCTACCCAAGGATAAAGCCAGCAATAGGGTATACGGGCCTTGGAGAAAGACAGACAGGATCTGAGGAAAAGTGCAGCCTGATCTGTAAGTGTTTATTCCCTCTGAGTATCTTGCAAGGACATTGCCTGTCGTTTTTATATGGAGCCTGCCTGTTGCATCCTTTTTACATGTGGAACTGATCAAAGACTGTAAATAGTTGAACTGTTCAGTAAACAGAAGTTTTGGTTCACTACAACATTGTGTTCCTCCATTATTGCTACCATCAATCGGTGTGCCACAGTTACCGGCACTGGCGTCACGAACTTAAAGGGATCTTGCCACCGGCACATTAAACCTGCAACACCCAGGTCACCTCACCTACCACCCGGCCTGGTCCCTATACATAGAGAGTGCCCCAGAGGACCCCTGTGCCAGCCTCTCCATCACTGCTGTACGCCTGCCCAGGGTATATGAAAAACTGTGTACCAAAGACACCCTAGGTTAGTAACTACCCCTGTGACCTCACCATCGCTCACCCTGTAGGGCTGCGTACTGCACTTGCTAAACCCAAAATATAAAAAAATTCACAGATTATTTTTTTTAAAAATTTGGACCAGAAAAAAGAATAGATGAAGCGATCAATATGTTACCGGCAGAGTAACGTCCTATCTTTGGTTGAGTTTCGAATAGGACAAAAGAATGGCCGGCAGTACAAGTCCCTTTAAATTTGCAATAGGAACCATCGTAAATTTTTGTCCAGGATTTCACCATAAATTGACATTCTTTGAATCTTTGACACTACTTTTTTAAAGAGTTGTTCGAGGCAGCTCTCAAATACCAACAATTTTTTTTTATTAACTACGTTTTCTGGGCTCAAAAATTGAATGCATTGATCAGAATAAGGAGTTTCTTCTAATATTAACGAAGCACACAGAAATTTATCGGACTCATCAAAACTAGATTTTTCAGGGACATAGGCATATTGGTTCTCTAAACTTTCTTCTAAATCAGTAGATATTACGTCTTCTGGGAAAGCACCTTTTTTTTAAGTTTTCCTGTGGAATAGGTGACAAAGGACATATTTCTTCCAAAAAATCTGAATTCTCATTAACTGATCCCAAACCTAAGTTTTTTTTTTTTTTTGGGGGTGGGATGAAAAACCAGGACTACTTTGGAAACTCTATGTACACCTTGATGTACAGGTGTAGACATTATTGGGTTCACTAAGCAAGCTTCATGTTGTTTTGATATTTCAACTTCACTTATTGATTGGGAAGTGGATACAAAATACAAACTGCTATTGGTCAAATTGTATTCAGTTTGGGTTGAAACACTGCACATTGACAATTTCATGTTGAAAAGATTCACAAAGATTACGATTTTCTTGAACTCTTGATGTCAGCAAATACACTTCTCGAACTCGCTTTCTTGAGTGCCCAGTTGGTTTTTTCAAACTTTCCTCAATAATTGCCTCTCCGGCAACCACATCAGGAAAGATTGTTGGAACAGCATCCCGGTTCAATACTCTTCCATAATGAGTCACTCGATAACAATCCTCTGCAAAGTGTTTGGAACAAATGACATTTGTTCGATTTTCTTCCTTCAGTTATTTTTCTAGCGACACCATTAATGTCTGCAAAATTTTGACCAGTTTGAGAAAGCCACAAAACAACACGGTCAACATCATTTGGAAAATAATGCATTATGATTTTAGGACTTTGTCCTTTATGGCGAGATTTGTTATGACACTTTATCACAATGCAGGCCGGCATATTGCTGTTATTATTGAACCTGTGTAAAAAAAAAAATTAATACTATTATTACATGTTGGTAAATAATTTAGTGTTAATGACACCAGTCACACTAAAAACAATAATTTTTATATCACATATAAGGCTGTTAAATAAAATCTACTGTATTATTGAAGATCAATCTTTTTGAATAAGACTTTATAAATAATTTGTCTTTTATAATTCACAATTGGAATGACAACCATATGTTTAATAATTTTTTTATTATATTGATATATTAGTGCAGGATCATGAATGAAAAAAAAATTATAATAATTTCTTCCTGTCTGGGCATGCGCAGACAAATAAAATGGTAAAAAAATATGTAATTGCTGTATCCTTTTTAAAGGATGATAATAGAAAGACAAATCAAGGAATTCAATATTTTTGTAAGAGTAATCATGATCGTAATCACTCTAACAAAGGGCATGACTTTGCATAAATTTTAACGAATCTGGCAGTCAGTTCTGGTGACCAAACAACTTGCCATATTAACCTGCATCAAATATTAAAGTAACCTTTCTCTAAAATAATAGCTATCTCATCTATTTGAATGTAACAATATAGCTGCTGACAAGTTACTGTTATATTGAAATTTTAATCACGCATTTTTGTTATTATAGTTGTCAGGCTATTTAAAAAAAAATACTTTTTTCCGCTCGAGAGGTTTGAACTGATGCTCTATCAAGAAGGCACTTGAATAATAATTAAAATAAAATTTAGAGTTATTTCTTTCAAATTTTTATATTTAATTTTTAAATAGTTTGAAATATTTTTTTAGATATTTTAATACATATAAAAAAACATTTACATTTTTGTTTTAAAAAAACAGAACACAACATGAAATTCAATTAAGTAAAAATTTTAAGAATATTTCAATTTCACGAAAAAAGTTAAAAAAATTTTTTACTCACTGAAATTAAATTGATGTAAAAAAAACTTGAGTTTTAATTGAAGGATCTTTGTAACTTCAACAAGCAGTTCTAAAAGAAACCAAAAAGTATAATAAAAAATTGATGTCAATATTTATCTAAAACTTAACCTATGATAACAAAAGTATGAAAAAATTTTTTTAAGTTACTTGCTGAAATTATCAAACGGCTATAGTCATATAAAACTAAATCTGCTATAGTTTTGATTATTGATGGCCACCTTTAATGTATTAATCTTCCTTTAATAATATGCTATAGCATTGTGTCAGCTGAGAGTCTTGGGGCACAAAATTAAAAACAAGATTTGACATACTTGATTGAAATACCAGAGTTTTGACTTCTACACTCACTGTGTGCAGGTTAAAGAGTACAGCTCAAGTGTGATATTTAAACAGACCGAATGGACAGCTGGATAAAAATAGTGCAGTGCAGTGAGTGATTTACGGTTACGGCAGTTTTTGACTTTACGTAGGAAAACAAAAACTCTAGGAGAAGGAGCACGGCCCCCCATACTCATATATACTTAATGACATATTTTAAAACAAAGAATTGTAAAATTATTTAAAAATTAAAAAAAGGAAAATATATTTACATTAGGATAATAATGTTAAATTAGATAGTGATAAAAAATGTTTTTAATTAATATTAATATAAACTAGAAAAGCTACAATTTCTGGGGAAATTGTGTGAAGTGTTCTTGCCTCCACCAGTAGCTTACAACTGGAGTGGGGGTTGGGGTGGTTGCACCTAAGGGTCGGAGTGGGTGCACCTAAGGGTTGGGGTGGTTGCACCTAAAAGTCGGGGTTGGTGCACCTAATCGTTGGGGTAGTCCGGTGGGGGGGGTCACCTGGTGGTCTAAGTAAAATGGCTGAAATTGGATTGGCTATTTTAGGCTCCGCCCACTTTTTAAAATTTGAATCCCAGTCACCCATTGACCAACTGTTCCAAGTTTAGTGACTTTGCCATTGACCCTCTAAGAGCAGCGGCAGTTTTAAATTTTCCCATTAAAACATATGGCTGAAATTTGATTGGCCGTTGTAGACTCCGCCCACTTTTAAACATTTGACTTCTAGTCACCTTTTAACCGAATATATTAAGTTTAACAACCCTGCCATTAACAATGTTGAAATGGCAGCAATTAAAAATTCTCATTGAAGTCAATAGGGAAAATCTGATTGGTTGTTTGTAGCTCCGCCCACTTTTTAATGTCCCCAAATGTGACAGAAATTTTGAGGTTGACCCCATGACTAAGTGACCCAAGTTTGGTCAGTTTAACTCCGAAGCTGTATGAGTGACAAACGTTTGCATTTTTCCAATAAAACTCTATGGGAGAAAAAAAGAGGTTTTCGGGGGCCCGTCCCAGGGGCCCGGAGGGTGGGATCGGTTAACAAAGCACAAGCAAGGTACTAGGGTGGGTGCCGACCAAGACTGCAAAGTTTGGAATTTGTACTCCTAAAAATGTGGGAGGAGTAGCAATTTGAACGTCCCATTACAGTCAATGGGGAGATTTTGATTGGTTCTGTGTGGCCCCGCCCACTTTTCAGGGTCCCCAAAATGTGCCAAAAATTTTTGGGTTGACCCCATGACTAAGTGACTCAAGTTTGGTGACTTTAGCGTCAAAGCCTGGCGAGTGGGAGCGATTTGAAAATTTACCCTGTCAAAGTCTATGGGAAAAAAGGGGGCTTCCGGAGCCCGCCACGGGGGCCCTGGGGGTGGGATCGCTCCACAAAGTAATAGCAATCCGATCGGGAACAATCTGCACGTTTTGGTAAATTTTTGTCTATGTAGTGTAAAAACTGTGGGAGGAGTTAGGGTGGCAAATTTGGCTATAATAAGAATAATAATAACTAGAAAAGGTACAATTTCTGGGGAAATTGTGTGAAGTGTTCTTGCCTCCACCAGTAGCTTACAACTGGAGTGGGCGGAGTAACTAGGTAACCTAATCGTTGGGGTGGTTGCACCTAAGGGTCGGGGTGGTTGCACCTAAAAGTCGGGGTGGTTGCACCTAAGGGTCGGGGTGGGTGCACCTAATCGTTGGGGTGGTTGCACCTAAGGGTCGGAGTGGGTGCACCTAAGGGTCGGGGTGGTTGCACCAAAAAGTCGGGGTGGTTGCACCTAATCGTTGGGGTGGTTGCACCTAAGGGTCGGAGTGGGTGCACCTAAGGGTTGAAGTGGTTGCACCTAAAAGTCGGGGTGGGTGCACCTAAGGGTCGGGGGGTGTGCACCTAATCGTTGGGGTGGTTGCACCTAAGGGTCGGAGTGGGTGCACCTAAGGGCTAGGGCGGGTGCACCTAAGGGCTAGGGCGGGGGCACCCATGAGTCACCTGGTAGTCCGGGGGGGGAAGGTCACCTGGTGGTCTAAGTTAAATGGCTGAAATTTGATTGGGTATTTTAGGCTCCGCCCATTTTTTCAAATTTGAATCCCAGTCACCCATTGACCAACTGTTCCAAGTTTCGTGACTTTGCCATTGACCCTCTAAGAGCAGCGGCAGTTTTTAATTTTTACATTAAAACATATGGCTGAAATTTGATTGGCCGTTGTCGACTCCGCCCACTTTTAAACATTTGAATTCTAGTCACCTATTAACCGAATATATTAAGTTTAACAACCCTGCCATTAACATTGTTGAAATGGCAGCAATTAAAAATTTTCTCATTGAAGTCAATAGGGAAAATCTGATTGGTTGTTTGTAGCTCCGCCCACTTTTTAATGTCCCCAAAATGTTACAGAAATTTTGAGGTTGACCCCATGACTAAATCACCCAAATTTGGTCAGTTTAACTCCGAAGCTGTATGAGTGACAAACGTTTGCATTTTTCCAATAAAACTCTATGGGAGAAAAAAAAGAGGTTTTCGGGGGCCCGCCCCAGGGGCCCGGAGGGTGGGATCGGTTAACAAAGCACAAGCAAGATACTCGGGTATGTGCCGACCAAGAGTGCAAAGTTCGGTATTTATACTCCTAAATCTGTGGGAGAAGTAGCAATTTGAACATCTCATTATAGTCAATAAGGAGAATTTGATTGGTTCTGTGTGGCCCCGCCCACATTTTAGGGTCTCCGAAATGCTCTAACAAATTGCGCGTTGACCCCATGACTAAGTGACCCAAGTTTGGTGACTTTAGTTTCAAATCTGTGCGACTGGGAGCGATTTGAAAATTTTCCCTGTCAAAGTCAATGGGAAAAACGTGGATTTTGGGGGCCCGTCCCAGGGGCCCGGAGGGTGGGATCGGTTAACAAAGCACAAGCAAGGTACTCGGGTGGGTGCCGACCAAGACTGCAAAGTTTGAAATTTGTACTCCTAAAAATGTGGGAGGAGTAGCAATTTGAACGTCTCATTACAGTCAATGGGGAGATTTTGATTGGTTCTGTGTGGCCCCGCCCACTTTTTGGGTTCCCCGAAATGTGGCAAAAATTTTCGAGTTGATCCCATGACTAAGTGACCCAAGATTGGTGACTTTAGCGTCAAAGCCTGGCGAGTGGGAGCGATTTGAAAATTTACCCTGTCAAAGTCTATGGGAAAAAAGGGGGCTTCCGGGGCCCTCCACGGGGGCCCCGGGGGTGGGATCGCTCCACAAAGTAATAGCAATCCGATCGGGAACAATCTGCACGTTTTGGTAAATTTTTGTCTATGTAGTGTAAAAACTGTGGGAGGAGTTAGGGTGGCAAATTTGGCTATAATAAGAATAATAATAATAATATATATGTGAGATAACAATAAGTGGTCTTGCTATGCAAGAACACTTAATAATAAGAACTAGAAAAGCTACAATTTCTGGGGAAATTGTGTGAAGTGTTCTTGCCTCCACCAGTAGCTTACAACTGGAGTGGGGGTTGGGGTGGTTGCACCTAAGGGTCGGAGTGGGTGCACCTAAGGGTTGGGGTGGTTGCACCTAAAAGTTGGGGTGGGTGCACCTTATCGTTGGGGCAGTCCGGTGGGGGGGAGTCACCTGGTTGTCTAAGTTAAATGGCTCAAATTTGATTGGCTATTTTAGGCTCCACCCACTTTTTAAAATTTGAATCCCAGTCACCCATTGACCAACTGTTCCAAGTTTAGTGACTTTGCCATTGACCCTCTAAGAGCAGCGGCAGTTTTAAATTTTCCCATTAAAACATATGGCTGAAATTTGATTGGCCGTTTTAGACTCCGCCCACTTTTAAACATTTGAATTCTAGTCACCTATTAACCGAATATATTAAGTTTAACAACCCTGCCATTAACATTGTTGAAATGACAGCTTTTTAAAGGTTTCTCATTGAAGTCAATAGGGAAAATCTGATTGGTTGTTGTAGACTCCGCCCACTTTTTAATGTCCTTAAAATGTGACATAAATTTTGAGGTTGACCCCATGACTAAGTGACCCAAGTTTGGTGAGTTTCACTGCGAAGCTGTATGAGTGACAAACGTTTGCATTTTTCCAATTAAACTCTATGGGAAAAAAGAGGTTTTCGGGGGCCCGCCCCAGGGGCCCGGAGGGTGGGGTCGGTTAACAAAGCACAAGCAAGATACTCGGGTATGTGCCGACCAAGAGTGCAAAGTTCGGTAAGTCCGGTGGGGGGGGGTCACCTGGTGGTCTAAGTTAAATGGCTGAAATTTGATTGGCTATTTTAGGCTCCGCCCACTTTTTAAAATTTGAATCCCAGTCACCCATTGACCAACTGTTCCAAGTTTAGTGCCTTTGCCATTGACCCTCTAAGAGCAGCGGCAGTTTTAAATTTTCCCATTAAAACATATGGCTGAAATTTGATTGGCCGTTGTAGACTCCGCCCACTTTTAAACATTTGATTTCTAGTCACCTATTAACCGAATATATTACGTTTAACATCCCTGCCATTAACATTGTTGAAATGGCAGCAATTAAAAATGTTCTCATTGAAGTCAATAGGGAAAATCTGATTGGTTGTTTGTAGCTCCGCCCACTTTTTAATGTCCCCAAAATGTGACAGAAATTTAGAGGTTGACCCCATGACTAAGTGACCAAAGTTTGGTCAGTTTCACTCCGAAGCTGTATGAGTGACAAACGTTTGCATTTTTCCAATAAAACTCTATGGGAGAAAAAAAGAGGTTTTCGGGGGCCCGCCCCAGGGGCCCGGAGGGTAGGATCGGTTAACAAAGCACAAGCAAGATACTCGGGTTTGTGCCGACCAAGAGTGCAAAGTTCGGTATTTATACTCCTAAATCTGTGGGAGGAGTAGCAATTTGAACGTCTCATTATAGTCAATGGGGAGAATTTGATTGGTTCTGTGTGGCCCCGCCCACATTCTAGGGTCTCCGAAATGTTCTAACAAATTGCGCGTTGACCCCATGACTATGTGACCCAAGTTTGGTGACTTTAGTTTCAAATCTGTGCGACTGGGAGCGATTTGAAAATTTTCCCTGTCAAAGTCAATGGGAAAAAACGTGGATTTTGGGGGCCCGTCTTAGGGGCCCGGAAGGTGGGATCGGTTAACAAAGCACAAGCAAGGTACTCGGGTGGGTGCCGACCAAGACTGCAAAGTTTGGAATTTGTACTCCTAAAAATGTGGGAGGAGTAGCAATTTGAACGTCTCATTACAGTCAATGGGGAGATTTTGATTGGTTCTGTGTGGCCCCGCCCACATTTTGGGGTCCCCGAAATGTGCCAAAAATTTTCGGGTTGACCCCATGACTAAGTGACCCAAGTTTGGTGACTTTAGCGTCAAAGCCTGGCGAGTGGGAGCGATTTGAAAATTTACCCTGTCAAAGTCTATGGGAAAAAAGGGGGCTTCCGGGGCCCGCCACGGGGGCCCCGGGGGTGGGATCGCTCCACAAAGTAATAGCAATCCGATCGGGAACAATCTGCACGTTTTGGTAAATTTTTGTCTATGTAGTGTAAAAACTGTGGGAGGAGTTAGGGTGGCAAATTTGGCTATAATAAGAATAAGAATAAGAATAAGAACTAGAAAAGGTACAATTTCTGGGGAAATTGTGTGAAGTGTTCTTGCCTCAACCAGTAGCTTACAACTGGAGTGGGCGGAGTAACTGGGTAACCTAATCGTTGGGGTGGTTTCACCTAAGGTTCGGAGTGGGTGCACCTAAGGGTCGGGGTGGTTGCACCTAAAAGTCGGGGTGGTTGCACCTAAAAGTCGGGGTGGTTGCACCTAAGGGTCGGGGTGGGTGCACCTAAAAGTCGGGGTGGGTGCACCTAATCGTTGGGGTGGTTGCACCTAAGGGTCGGAGTGGGTGCACCTAAGGGCTAGGGCGGGGCACCCATGAGTCACCTGGTAGTCCGGGGGGGGGTCACCTGGTGGTCTAAGTTAAATGGCTGAAATTTGATTGGCTATTTTAGGCTCCGCCCACTTTTTAAAATTTGAATCCCAGTCACCCATTGACCAACTGTTCCAAGTTTAGTGACTTTGCCATTGACCCTCTAAGAGCAGCGGCAGTTTTAAATTTTCCCATTAAAACATATGGCTGAAATTTGATTGGCCGTTGTAGACTCCGCCCACTTTTAAACATTTGAATTCTAGTCACCTATTAACCGAATATATTAAGTTTAACAACTTTGCCATTAACATTGTTGAAATGGCAGTAAGTAAAAATTTTCTCATTGAAGTCAATAGGGAAAATCTGATTGGTTGTTTGTAGCTCCGCCCACTTTTTAATGTCCCCAAAATGTGACATAAATTTTGAGGTTGACCCCATGACTAAGTGACCCAAGTTTGGTGACTTTAGCGTCAAAGCCTGGCGAGTGGGAGCGATTTGAAAATTTACCCTGTCAAAGTCTATGGGAAAAAAGGGGGCTTCCGGGGCCCGCCACGGGGGCCCCGGGGGTGGGATCGCTCCACAAAGTAATAGCAATCCGATCGGGAACAATCTGCACGTTTTGGTAAATTTTTGTCTATGTAGTGTAAAAACTGTGGGAGGAGTTACGGTGGCAAATTTGGCTATAATAAGAATAAGAATAAGAACTAGAAAAGATACAATTTCTGGGGAAATTGTGTGAAGTGTTCTTGCCTCCACCAGTAGCTTACAACTGGAGTGGGCGGAGGAACTGGGTAACCTAATCGTTGGGGTGGTTGCACCTAAGGGTCGGGGTGCTTGCACCTAAAAGTTGGGGTGGTTGCACCTAAGGGTCGGGGTGGTTGCACCAAAAAGTCGGGGTGGTTGCACCTAAAAGTCGGGGTGGTTGCACCTAAAAGTCGGAGTGGTTGCACCTAAGGGTCGGGGTGGTTGCACCTAAAAGTCGGGGTGGGTGCACCTAAAAGTCGGGGTGGGTGCACCTAAGGGTCGGGGTGGGTGCACCTAAGGGTCGGGGTGGGTGCACCTAAGGGTCGGGGTGGGTGCACCTAAGGGTCGGGGTGGGTGCACCTAAGGGCTAGGGCGGGGGCACCCATGAGTCATCTGGTATTCCGGGGGGGGTCACCTGGTGGTCTAAGTTAAATGGCTGAAATTTGATTGGCTATTTTAGGCTCCGCCCACTTTTTCACATTTGAATCCTAGTCACCCATTGACCAACTGTTCCAAGTTTAGTGACTTTGCCATTGACCCTCTAAGAGCAGCGGCAGTTTTAAATTTTCCCATTAAAACATATGGCTGAAATTTGATTGGCCGTTGTAGACTCCGCCCACTTTTAAACATTTGAATTCTAGTCACCTATTAACCGAATATATTAAGTTTAACAACCCTGCCATTAACAATGTTGAAATGGCAGCAATTTAAAATTTTCTCATTGAAGTCAATAGGGAAAATCTGATTGGTTGTTTGTGGCCCCGCCCACTTTTTAATGTCCCCAAAATGTGACATAAATTTTCAGGTTGACCCCATGACTAAGTGACCCAAGTTTGGTGAGTTTCACTCCGAAGCTGTATGAGTGACAAACGTTTGCATTTTTCGAATAAAACTCTATGGGAGAAAAAAAGAGGTTTTCGGGGGCCCGCCCCAGGGGCCCGGAGGGTGGGATCGGTTAACAAAGCACAAGCAAGATACTCGGGTATGTGCCGACCAAGAGTGCAAAGTTCGGTATTTATACTCCTAAATCTGTGGGAGGAGTAGCAATTTGAACATCTCATTATAGTCAATGGGGAGAATTTGATTGGTTCTGTGTGGCCCCGCCCACATTTTAGGGTCTCCGAAATGTTCTAACAAATTGCGCGTTGACCCCATGACTATGTGACCCAAGTTTGGTGACTTTAGTTTCAAATCTGTGCGACTGGGAGCGATTTGAAAATTTTCCCTGTCAAAGTCAATGGGAAAAACGTGGATTTTGGGGGCCCGTCCCAGGGGCCCGGAGGGTGGGATCGGTTAACAAAGCGCAAGTAAGGTACTCGGGTGGGTGCCGACCAAGACTGCAAAGTTTGGAATTAGTGCTCCTAAAATTGTAGGAGGAGTAGCAATTTGAACGTCTCATTACAGTCAATGGGGAGATTTTGATTGGTTCTGTGTGGCCCCGCCCACTTTTCGGGGTCCCCGAAATGTGCCAAAAATTTTCGGGTTGACCTCATGACTAGGTGACCCAAGTTTGGTGACTTTAGCGTCAAAGCCTGGCGAGTGGGAGCGATTTGAAAATTTACCCTGTCAAAGTCTATGGGAAAAAAGGGGGCTTCCGGGGCCCGCCACGGGGGCCCCGGGGGTGGGATCGCTCCACAAAGTAATAGCAATCCGATCGGGAACAATCTGCACGTTTTGGTAAATTTTTGTCTATGTAGTGTAAAAACTGTGGGAGGAGTTAGGGTGGCAAATTTGGCTATAATAAGAATAATAATAACTAGAAAAGGTACAATTTCTGGGGAAATTGTGTGAAGTGTTCTTGCCTCCACCAGTAGCTTACAACTGGAGTGGGCGGAGTAACTGGGTAACCTAATCGTTGGGGTGGTTTCACCTAAGGGTTGGAGTGGGTGCACCTAAGGGTCGGGGTGGTTGCACCTAAAAGTCGGGGTGGTTGCACCTAAAAGTCGGGGTGGGTGCACCTAATCGTTGGGTTGGTTGCACCTAAGGGTCGGAGTGGTTGCACCTAAAAGTCGGGGTGGGTGCACCTAATCGTTGGGGTGGGTGCACCTAAGGGTCGGAGTGGGTGCACCTAAGGGCTAGGGCGGGTGCACCTAAGGGCTAGGGCGGGGGCACCCAAGAGTCACCTGGTAGTCCGGGGGGGGGTCACCTGGTGGTCTAAGTTAAATGGCTGAAATTTGATTGGCTATTTTAGGCTCCGCCCACTTTTTCAAATTTGAATCCCAGTCACCCATTGACCAACTGTTCCAAGTTTAGTGACTTTGCCATTGACCCTCTAAGAGCAGCGGCAGTTTTAAATTTTCCCATTAAAACATATGGCTGAAATTTGATTGGCCGTTGTAGACTCCGCCCACTTTTAAACATTTGAATTCTAGTCACCTATTAACCGAATATATTAAGTTTAACAACTTTGCCATTAACATTGTTGAAATGGCAGCAATTTAAAATTTTCTCATTGAAGTCAATAGGGAAAATCTGATTGGTTGTTTGTAGCTCCGCCCACTTTTTAATGTCCCCAAAATGTGACAGAAATTTTGAGGTTGACCCCATGACTAAGTGACCCAAGTTTGGTGAGTTTCACTCCGAAGCTGTATGAGTGACAAACGTTTGCATTTTCCAATAAAACTCTATGGGAGAAAAAAAGAGGTTTTCGGGGGCCCGCCCCAGGGGCCCGGAGGGTGGGATCGGTTAACAAAGCACAAGCAAGATACTCGGGTATGTGCCGACCAAGAGTGCAAAGTTCGGTATTTATACTCCTAAATCTGTGGAAGGAGTAACAATTTGAACATCTCATTATAGTCAATGGGGAGAATTTGATTGGTTCTGTGTGGCCCCGCCCACATTTTAGGGTCTCCGAAATGGTCTATCAAATTGCGCGTTGACCCCATGACTAAGTGACCCAAGTTTGGTGACTTTAGTTTCAAATCTGTGCGACTGGGAGCGATTTGAAAATTTTCCCTGTCAAAGTCAATGGGAAAAAACGTGGATTTTGGGGGCCCGTCCCAGGGGCCCGGAGGGTGGGATCGGTTAACAAAGCACAAGCAAGGTACTCGGGTGGGTGCCGACTAAGTTTGAAAAGTTTGGAATTTGTACTCCTAAAAATGTGGGAGGAGTAGCAATTTGAACGTCTCATTACAGTCAATGGTGAGATTTTGATTGGTTCTGTGTGGCCCCGCCCACTTTTTGGGGTCCCCGAAATGTGCCAAAAATTTTCGGGTTGACCCCATGACTAAGTGACCCAAGTTTGGTGACTTTAACGTCAAAGCCTGGCGAGTGGGAGCGATTTGAAAATTTACCCTGTCAAAGTCTATGGGAAAAAAGGGGGCTTCCGGGGCCCGCCACGGGGGCCCCGGGGGTGGGATCGCTCCACAAAGTAATAGCAATCCGATCGGGAACAATCTGCACGTTTTGGTAAATTTTTGTCTATGTAGTGTAAAAACTGTGGGAGAAGTTAGGGTGGCAAATTTGGCTATAATAAGAATAATAATAATAATATATATGTGAGATAACAATAAGTGGTCTTGCTATGCAAGAACACTTAATAATAATATATATGTGAGATAACATTAAGTGGTCTTGCTATGCAAGAACACTTAATAACTAGAAAAGGTACAATTTCTGGGGAAATTGTGTAAAGTGTTCTTGCCTCCACCAGTAGCTTACAACTGGAGTGGGCGGAGTAACTGGGTAACCTAATCGTTGGGGTGGTTGCACCTAAGGGTCGGGGTGGTTGCACCTAAAAGTCGGGGTGGTTGCACCTAAGGGTCGGGGTGAGTGCACCTAATCGTTGGGGTGGTTGCACCTAAGGGTCGGGGTGGTTGCACCAAAAAGTCGGGGTGGTTGCACCTAAAAGTAGGGGTGGGTGCTCCTAATCGTTGGGGTGGTTGCACCTAAGGGTCGGAGTGGGTGCACCTAAGGGTTGAAGTGGTTGCACCTAAAAGTCGGGGTACGTGCACCTAAGGGTCGGGGTGTGTGCACCTAATCGTTGGGGTGGTTGCACCTAAGGGTCGGAGTGGGTGCACCTAAGGGCTAGGGCGGGGGCACCCATGAGTCACCTGGTAGTCCGGGGGGGGGGTCACCTGGTGGTCTAAGTTAAATGGCTGAAATTTGATTGGCTATTTTAGGCTCCGCCCACTTTTTCACATTTGAATCCCAGTCACCCATTGACCAACTGTTCCAAGTTTAGTGACTTTGCCATTCACCCTCTAAGAGCAGCGGCAGTTGTAAATTTTCCCATTAAAACATATGGCTGAAATTTGATTGGCCGTTGTAGACTCCGCCCACTTTTAAACATTTGAATTCTAGTCACCTATTAACCGAATATATTAAGTTTAACAACCCTGCCATTAACATTGTTGAAATGGCAGCAATTAAAAATTTTCTCATTGAAGTCAATAGGGAAAATCTGATTGGTTGTTTGTAGCTCCGCCCACTTTTTAATGTCCCCAAAATGTGACAGAAATTTTGAGGTTGACCCCATGACTAAGTGACCCAAGTTTGGTCAGTTTAACTCCGAAGCTGTATGAGTGACAAACGTTTGCATTTTTCCAATAAAACTCTATGGGAGAAAAAAAGAGGTTTTCGGGGGCCCGCCCCAGGGGCCCGGAGGGTGGGATCGGTTAACAAAGCACAAGCAAGATACTCGGGTATGTGCCGACCAAGAGTGCAAAGTTCGGTATTTATACTCCTAAATCTGTGGGAGGAGTAGCAATTTGAACATCTCATTATAGTCAATGGGGAGAATTTGATTGGTTCTGTGTGGCCCCGCCCACATTTTAGGGTCTCCGAAATGTTCTAACAAATTGCGCGTTGACCCCATGACTAAGTGACCCAAGTTTGGTGACTTTAGTTTCAAATCTGTGCGACTGGGAGCAATTTGAAAATTTTCCCTGTCAAAGTCAATGGGAAAAACGTGGATTTTTGGGGGCCCGTCTTAGGGGCCCGGAGGGTGGGATCGTTTAACAAAGCACAAGCAAGGTACTCGGGTGGGTGCCGACCAAGACTGCAAAGTTTGGAATTTGTACTCCTAAAAATGTGGGAGGAGTAGCAATTTTGAACGTCTCATTACAGTCAATGGGGAGATTTTGATTAGTTCTGTGTGGCCCCGCCCACTTTTTGGGGTCCCCAAAATGTGCCAAAAAATTTCGGGTTGACCCCATGACTAAGTGACCCAAGTTTGGTGACTTTAGCATCAAAGCCTGGCGAGTGGGAGCGATTTGAAAATTTACCCTGTCAAAGTCTATGGGAAAAAAGGGGGCTTCCGGGGCCCGCCACGGGGGCCCCGGGGGTGGGATCGCTCCACAAAGTAATAGCAATCCGATCGGGAACAATCTGCACGTTTTGGTAAATTTTTGACTATGTAGTGTAAAAACTGTGGGAGGAGTTAGGGTGGCAAATTTGCTATAATAATAATAATAATAACTAGAAAAGGTACAATTTCTGGGGAAATTGTGTGAAGTGTTCTTGCCTCCACCAGTAGCTTACAACTGGAGTGGGCGGAGTAACTGGGTGGAGTGGCTTGAGTAACTGTTGTGTGGTTGGATTGGCTGGAGTAACTGTGGAAAGGTTGGACTGGGCAGAGTAACTTTATGGAGTGGGCAGAGTAACTGTGTGGAGTGTTTGGACTTGCACCTAAGGGTCGGGGTGGTTGCACCTAAAAGTCGGGGTGGGTGCACCTAATCGTTGGGGTGGTTGCACCTAAGGGTCGGAGTGGGTGTTTCCAAGTTTAGTGACTTTGCCATTGACCCTCTAAGAGCAGCGGCAGTTTTAAATTTTCCCATTAAAACATATGGCTGAAATTTGATTGGCCGTTGTAGACTCCGCCCATTTTTAAACATTTGAATTCTAGTCACCTATTAACCGAATATTTTAAGTTTAACAACCCTGCCATTAACATTGTTGAAATGGCAGCAATTAAAAATTTTCTTATTGAAGTCAATAGGGAAAATCTGATTGGTTGTTTGTAGCTCCGCCCACTTTTTAATGTCCCCAAAATGTGACAGAAATTTTGAGGTTGACCCCATGACTAAGTGACCCAAGTTTGGTGAGTTTCATTTCGAAGCTGTATGAGTGACAAACGTTTGCATTTTTCCAATAAAACTCTATGGGAGAAAAAAAGAGGTTTTCGGGGGCCCGCCCCAGGGGCCCGGAGGGTGGGATCGGTTAACAAAGCACAAGCAAGATACTCGGGTATGTGCCGACCAAGAGTGCAAAGTTCGGTATTTATACTCCTAAATCTGTGGGAGGAGGAGCAATTTGAACATCTCATTATAGTCAATGGGGAGAATTTGATTGGTTCTGTGTGGCCCCGCCCAAATTTTAGGGTCTCCGAAATGTTCTAACAAATTGCGCGTTGACCCCATGACTAAGTGACCCAAGTTTGGTGACTTTAGTTTCAAATCTGTGCGACTGGGAGCGATTTGAAAATTTTCCCTGTCAAAGTCTAAGGGAAAAACGTGGATTTTGGGGGCCCGTCCCAGGGGCCCGGAGGGTGGGATCGGTTAACAAAGCACAAGCAAGGTACTCGGGTGGGTGCCGACCAAGTCTGCAAAGTTTGGAATTTGTACTCCTAAAAATGTGGGAGGAGTAGCAATTTGAACGTCTCATTACAGTCAATGGGGAGATTTTGATTGGTTCTGTGTGGCCCCGCCCACTTTTCGGGGTCCCCGAAATGTGCCCAAAATTTTCGGGTTGATCCCATGACTAAGTGACCCAAGTTTGGTGACTTTAGCGTCAAAGCCTGGCGAGTGGGAGCGATTTGAAAATTTACCCTGTCAAAGTCTATGGGAAAAAAGGGGGCTTCCGGGGCCCGCCACGGGGGCCCCGGGGGTGGGATCGCTCCACAAAGTAATAGCAATCCGATCGGGAACAATCTGCACGTTTTGGTAAATTTTTGTCTATGTAGTGTAAAAACTGTGGGAGGAGTTAGGGTGGAAAATTTGGCTATAATAAGAATAAGAATAATAATATATATATATATTTATTACAAATTTGAAACTTTTAATATTAGATAATAAAGGCTATGTACATATATATTATAAATTATTTTAAAAAATTTGAAATTCATTTAAAAAAAAAAAAAGAATTCTTAAAGTTTGGTTAAAATTTTTATTTTTGTTGTAATCATAGTTTTATTTTAATATAGTATATATACAATTTTTTTGTATTTATCTATCTAAATCTTTTAGGTATAATATATATATATATATATATATATATATATCTTTTTACTTTTAGTGATTTAATTTTGAATAATTTATAAATAAAATATATAATACATTTTTTATAAATATATTTTGATTTAAAGTATAATTAGTTATTTATATTATCTTAATAGCAATTAAATTATTTTAAAAAAAATTATATCTATTTTTAGGTAAATAAAAAAATTCATATAACTTGACAGATTTTATTAATTTTTTTTATCTTTTAAGTTAGTATCAACTATTTTAATTTTTTTTAAATAAATATATGTACAGTACAGACCAAAAGTTTGGACACACCTTCTCATTCAAAGAGTTTTCTTTATTTTCATGACTATGAAAATTGTAGATTCACACTGAAGGCATCAAAACTATGAATTAACACATGTGGAATTATATACATAACAAACAAGTGTGAAACAACTGAAAATATGTCATATTCTAGGTTCTTCAAAGTAGCCACCTTTTGCTTTGATTATTGCTTTGCACACTTTTGGCATTCTCTTGATGAGCTTCAAGAGGTAGCCCCTGAAATGGTTTTCACTTCACAGGTGTGCCCTGTCAGGTTTAATAAGTGGGATTTCTTGCCTTATAAATGGGGTTGGGACCATCAGTTGCGTTGAGGAGAAGTCAGGTGGATACACAGCTGATAGTCCTACTGAATAGACTGTTAGAATTGGTATTATGGCAAGAAAAAAGCAGCTAAGTAAAGAAAAACGAGTGGCCATCATTACTTTAAGAAATTAAGGTCAGTCAGCCGAAATATTGGGAAAACTTTGAAAGTAAGGGCTATTTGACCATGAAGGAGAGTGATGGGGTGCTGCGCCAGATGACCTGGCCTCCACAGTCACCGGACCTGAACCCAATCGAGATGGTTTGGGGTGAGCTAGACCGCAGAGTGAAGGCAAAAGGGCCAACAAGTGCTAAGCATCTCTGGGAACTCCTTCAAGACAGTTGGAAGACCATTTCAGGAGACTACCTCTTGAAGCTCATCAAGAGAATGCCAAGAGTGTGCAAAGCAGTAATCAAAGCAAAAGGTGGCTACTTTGAAGAACCTAGAATATGACATTGTCACGGCCAGTGGTTTGTTTTGTGACACTTTCCTTCACTTGGTTGCCCGTGGCAACGTGTGGTGTTGTGTGCATGTAGTGGCAGTGTCTCAGCCCTATGGCTGATCCCCAGGACATGATTGCCACGCATGCCGTTGCCCGCGGCAACAGGTGAAGTGTGTTTCTTTATGTGTGTATTCCCCTTTAAGAGTCCGTCTTCCCTTGCCTGGTGTTGGAAGGGTTAAATCCCTTCTGTGTGTGTGAACACTGGGTGTGTTTGTGTGGGTGTGGCTACTTGGGCCTATAAAGCCTCAGTGTATATCACTTGTCTGAGGGGTACTTCAGCCATGGTTAGCTGGAGCAGCCTCCTGTGTATTCCATCTGCCAGTGGGGGCCACCCTTGTGGTCATAGGTTTATGTATGGTGTTTAGAAGATGTTTGTTTGGTCTTTATTTATTGCAGAATATGGTTTCCTGGGTTCCCGTGTGATGTCTGTGTGTGCGGTGTCCTTTGTGTTGTTTGTGGACAGCAGCACTTGCACGTGGGTTCCAGGTTTTGTGTCTGTGGCAGGTAAGTGTGGTACTAGTCTCACTTACCTGCCATTGCCATATGTCTGTTTATGTTCCCCTTTCACTATAGCTTGGCCACCTTAGACTCCTGTTACTCCGTGTCCAGGAGGAACGGGCTGTCTACCCAGCTCCTAGTACAGGGATCGACAGAGGGTCAGAAGGGATCCAAGGTTCCTGAGCATGAGCCCTCCTACCTTCAAGGGCGGCTCATGCAGCTAGGAGTCAGGGTCAGATTAGGGAAGCTCTAGTAGGAGACCTGCTCCCTAATTCTGTGTTACTGGCCAAGTAGCGACCTTACATCTCCTGATATCGCACGGCTGAGGGTTTTCCCCATCCTCAGCCGTGACAGACATATTTTCAGTTGTTTCACACTTGTTTGTTATGTATATAATTCCATATGTGTTAATTCATAGTTTTGATGCCTTGATAGTCATGAAAATAAAGAAAACTCTTTGAATGAGGTGTGTCCAAACTTTTGGTCTGCACTGTGTATATATATATACACACATATACACACACAGATACATATTTTAATAATTATCTTTTATATATCTAATTTAAATATATATTTTTATATATTTACAATTATATGTATATATACATATATATATATATATATATATATATATATTTTTTTTTTTTAATTATATTTAGACTTTAAAATAGTATATATATATATATATATATATATATAATTTTTTTTAAATAATGCTTTGTAGTTAATATAAGATTGTAATAAATGATCTTAATTTATTTATATATATGTATGATACATAAATCTAAAAATATATATAAACATATATACTAACTTATATGCTCATAATGAGCCATTTTTCATTGAATTCGTTGGTGATACAGTGTTTAGAATAGATCAAAAATTGAATATTTTTTATTTTATATATAAAATCAGTTTTATTAATTGCCCCCATTAATCGTTGGTGGTATCCGTGGTATTCAGTTGGTCTCTTCTACAGAAAATACTTACCTAGTATGAAGATCCAGCGACGAATGTCAGTGCTGCTTCTTCTCCTTGATGCCGGGCGTCGTCTGTTCCGGTGAGCACTGTGACATTGTCGGGGCAGGCGCAGTGAAGAAGCCGGCGCCAGGAGGGCGTCCGACAGTCACTGCGCCGAATACAGAAGCACACGGCGCAGGCGCGGGATTTAGACCGAGATGCAGTCAGGTGTAACGTCAATCAAGAGGAGCGGGCGGGCTGAAGGAACGCGGTGGGCGTTATAAATGGTCAGTAGACGGAGCCTCTAGGTGCTGAATAGACACCCACATATCACCTAGAGGCTCATTAGCATATTTATAAAAGTACATTTTTTAGGTGAACGGCAGCAGACACAAGTGAAACAAGAACACTGTTATGTACTGCTGACACTAGCACATCGCTAGTGTCAGTCAGCTACATATGACCAAAACTGATGGTAGAAACCCATCTGTTTAAAAGGGTATAAGAAGGGTAATCGTGTTGTGGATGGGCATTGTCCTATTACTCCTGATATATTGATGTCCTTGGTGGTAGCAAATAGTTCAGTTTGTTCCTCGGATTATGAAGCATGTTTGTTTTCCACGGCCTATGTTATGTTTTTTGGTGCATTGCGGATTAGTGAGCTCCTCCCAAGGTCTCGGTTTCAGTTATCGGGTTAGTTTGTTGGTTCTTTATTTTTCGGATTGCGTTAAGTTGTTTGTTAGTCATTCTAAGACTGTTCAGGAGGCTAGAGGCTGCTGAATTCGTATTGCTTGCATTCCTTCAAGTTCAGTGTGTCCGGTTCGTTTTTGTTTACATTATTTGTCTATCCGCCCCATGGTTCTGTTAATTTTCAGGTTTATAAGGATGGTTCCCCACTGACAGTTTCAGTTCCGTGCTGTTTTTTCACGTGGTATTTCGGTTTTGGGTTTGAGTGATCGCAATTTTTCTTCCCATTCTTTTCGTATCGGTGCTGCAACTGAGGCTTTTCAACTTGGTCTTGATGAGTTCAAGGGGTTGGTCGGTGGTCGTCTGTCGTCTATCTGTTATGCTTCTTATATCCGTCTGGATTTAATTGATTGTATCATTTATTCCATGTAAGGTGGTATGGATCATTGGTCACTCATTAATCCACTGGGCGAGGCTGAGAGCCAGTGTACGACCATATGGACTTAATTTATCTATGTCTTCAGCAGCAGTACAAATTTATTGGAATGGGGTAAGAGGTATGAGATCTCTGGAATCAAGTGCTTATAATGTCAGCAAATTATCCAGATCCGGATTTAATTATTATACATCTTGGGGATAATGATATTGGCAAGTTGGGTACTATGGATTTAGTTTTCCAGATTAAATCTGGTTTAATGTCGGTACGGCGTTTTTTTTCCAAATGCCAGAATTGTCTTTTCAGAGATTGTTCCCCGTCTAATTTGGCTCCAATTGCCTACCATGAAGCACTTGGAAAGCATTCATCGTAGAATTAACAGATTAATGTCAAAATTCCTTCCTATGCTATGGGGTTTTACTTTTAGGCATATTGATTTGGAAGGTGGTGTGCCCCGCCTTTATTTCTCTGATGCTGTACATTTATCTGACATTGGCTTGGATATATTTAATTTGGACTTGCAAGCCTTTATAGGCTGCAGGCTGGTGGGCTATGAGTTGTTGATAAATCTTCAATTTGAGCTTGAGTTTATGGATGAGCTTGTGTATTGTTTTATCAGAGTTTATAATGAATATGTTTAAATTGACTTATAAATGTTATTTATTAATTAATAAAGGCCGTGGCTAATTTATAAAAAATAATTATTTCCAAACAAAAGTGATTGTGTTTCAGTGCTTTTATTTATATTCTTAATGATATTGTAAGTAGGGGTATGACCTTTTATCCCATGGTAGGATCCCGGAAATTAAGAAGGGATCCACATGGGATTAGGGTCATCCCTATGTTGGTTCCCTTGGGAATATTTCCCACCATTTTTTTGTGTTGCCATCTGTAGGCAGATTGCCTGTGATGGCAACATGGTTTTGATTGGCGTTGCCACTGCTTGGGCAATTATGCCCTGGTGTGGCAACCTTTCTTCTATTGGTTAAAAGTTTGGCCAATGACAGTGCTGGATATTCTTATTCTTTTGCCTTGGTGACAAGGCTGTGATTGGTTATGGCATAGGGGCTTGAGGGAATAAATATGCGGGTACTGCAGAAGCTGGGACGCTACCTCATCTGAGAAGATAAGAAGATCGTCGCTGCCCCACCCGCCCTCTCAATATGTTGTTTTGTTTTTTCGGGTCACGGCTTGTTTTAAAGTTATGGGGTATGAGTTGTTGATATATATTCAATTTGAGCTTGAGCTTATGGCTGAGCTTGTGTATTGTTTTATCAGAGTTTTTAATAAATATGTTTAAATTGAGTTATGAATGTTATTTATTAATTAATAAAGGCTGTAGCCATTTTATTAAAAAAAAATTCAAAACAAAAGTGGTTTCAGTGCTTTTATTTATATTCTTAATGATATTGTAAGTAGGGGTATGACCTTTTTATCCCATATGTGGACTGTAATAAGGAACATATATACACTCACTCTAATGGGATGTCTAATGGCACATGTATACTCCTTTAAAAAAAAAATTGGCTAGGGTAAATTTGGAAAAAGCAAGTGGCACCCGGAGGACGGCATACATGAACTTCCTCTCAGCCCAGACCCCGGATAATAAAGACAAATGGTTCTTGGCTAAGAGAGACTTTGATGTGTGGGCGGACAGGTGGGAAGTTTGGGCAGTGGCTTACTGGGGGGGGGGCAAGGAGGGGGGCAAGGAGGGGGGCAAGGGGGGGCGGTCCACCCTGGGTGCTGGCTCTCAGGGGGGGGCCTGAAGCAATGAGCACTTCCATCAATACAGATGGAAGCTCTCATTGCTGGAGCACTGGGATCTTATGTACTGTCACTCACCGCTCAGATCCCCATGCTCCTCCCCTCCTTCAGGCCGGCGGCGCTCTGAATGGTAAAGCAGGAAGACTTCACCGGCTCCACCATTCAGCCTGTGGACACAGATCGCGCTGCTGGCCTGTGTGGGTGAAGCCTGCAGCCCAGAAATCTGCATAAGCTCCGCCCACACAATGCTGCAGAGCGATCTGCGCCTGCAGGAAAGAGAGGTATGTGAGCTTCAGGAGCGGGATAAGGTGAGTAGTTACTGTGTTTTTGTGTGTTTTTTTTTAATACAGAGGGGGCACAAAGGACTTTATTACTATGGAGGGGGCACAGAGGACTTTATTACTATGGAGGGGGCACAGAGGGCATTACTACTATGGAGGTGGCACAGAGGGCATTATTAATGTGAAGGGGGCACAATGAGTATTTCTACTATGGCGGGGGAACAGAGCAAGAGGGAATTACTACAATGAAGGGGGCACAGAGAGCATTATTACTGTGAAGGGGGCACAGTAGGGATTATTACTGTGAAGGGGGCACAAAGAGGGCATTACAACTGTGAAAGGGGCACAGAAAGGGCATTACTACTGTGAAGGAGCACAATGTGGGCATAACTACTGTAAGAGGGCACAATGTGAGCATAACTACTGTGAGGGGGCACACACCTGTACAAAACTACTGTGAAGGTTGTACAATGAGGACAATACTACTGTGAGTGGGTACAATTTTTTAAAAGTATTGGGCGGGGGTGCCAAAGAAAGGACCCGTCCCAGGTGCCAAACACCCCAGTCACGCCACTGAGTTTGGGTAGGACATGGTTTGAAGCTGAACTGCATAGGTTTGGACACAAATCAGGGAAGTTGCTGGCTTTGTTGGCCAAGGGAAGGTGCTCAGTGACTCATATTCATAGTAGGCAGAAGGAGAACAGGACCAGGGAGCGCAGTCCTAAACTTATTAATAAAATACTAAGGGACTATATGGCTTGGTTTTATTACAACACTGGGACAGAGTGGAGGGCACTGTCAGAAGCTTTGCCTCTGCCGAAGATCATGGGTGAACAGCTAGCTTCTTTAAATGCCCCATTGACTGCAGCGGAGATGCAAAGAACTATAAAATCCTTGCCAACGTGGAAGGCTCCAGGTCCAGATGGTCACACCCAAGGCCGGTGTCAGCACCCGGCATACCCGGGCAAGTGCCGGGGCCCACAGCACAGCTGCCAATACAAATGGAAGCGTTCACTGCTGGAGCGCAGGGAGCTGCAGTCCTGTCACTCACCACTCAGCTCCCCACGCTTTTCCCCTCCTTCAGGCCAGCCACGCTATGAATGGTGAAGCAAGAAGGCTTCTCCCCGCTCCACCAGCCTGCAGGATCGCGCTGCCGGCCTGTGTGGGCAGAGCATGCAGGCCGGTAATTTGCATAAGCTCCGCCCACACAGTGCTGCAGAGCGATCTGTGCCTGCAGGGAAGAGAGGTATGTGAGATTCAGGAGCGGGACAAGGTGAGTAGTTACTGTGTTTTTTGTTTTTAATATAGAGGGGTCACAGAGGACTTTATTACTATGGAGGGGGCACAGAGGTCTTTATTACTATGGAGGGGGCACAGAGGTCTTTATTACTATGGAGGGGGCACAGAGGTCTTTATTACTATGGAGGGGGCACAGAGGTCTTTATTACTATGGAGGGGGCACAGAGGTCTTTATTACCCTAAAACACAGACGCAGCGCACGTACCTGTGTGTGTATGTATGTATGTATGTATATATATATATATATATATATATTATATACACACACATATATATACACAAATACACTCTGTATACATACAGACCTGCACTATCAATATAATGAAGGGAGAAGAAATCATTTTTAAACTTACCGCATTTTTCGCCCTATAAGACGCTCTATTCGCCCTATAAGGTTTTAGAGAGGGACAATAAGAAAAAAAAAATTCATTACACCTCAGGTCAGACCACCAATCAGACCCCCAATGTCAATAAGACCCCAATAAGACCTCAGATCAGACCGCAATGTGAATGACCCCCAATCAGACCTCAGATAAGAGCCCCAGTGCCTCATATCAATCCCCCGTGCCCCATATAAAATTAAAAAAACAAACACTTTCCTGCTCCGGACGCTGCCGCTCCTCACCGCTCACGCTCGGTAATCCTCTTGTACAGTATGCTGTGTGGGCACGCACAGTGTGAGGTCACAGCGCGGCCTCACACTGTGCGCAGCCTTCACAGTGGAGCGCATGAGGACCAGGAAGAGGTGAGTATAGCGCTTCCTGGCCCTCTGGTACTAATAACTTGATTAGTATTCGCCCCATAAGACTCAGGGGCATTTTCCCCCCACTTTTGGGGGAAAAAATGCATCTTATGGGGCGAAAAAGTGTAGCACGGGGGTGACAGAACCAGTGTTTCCTCTAAGCCTTGGCAGCTGCTGAGCGGGATCGGCTCAGAGCTGGGCACAGCGCCATCAAAGGTGAGCGATAGGAAAACCTAAGATAATTGTCACATCAAAGAGCATAAAAACCACTGCACCATCCCGTACAATACAGTATAACCCCTGCACCATCCCGTACAATATACAGTATAGTCCTCTCTGTTATCACTGGACATTGCTCTCCATATATAAGCCATACAGGGGAAAAAATCTCATTGATCCAGAGAACTTACATAGAAAAACTAATAACCAAGAGGCTAAACAAAACCCTGTTTCTGCCCCTTATGTTAAAACATAACTTTCATTTGATTGCTCTAATACCTAAAGGAATTTTATTTATTTTTTTAAAAGCTGCTGTTTCTCTAGATGACCTTATGTTGATAGTAGTGGTAATAGAGTCTCAAGGGTCTATAAAAGCAGCTACACTATTTTTGCAAACCTTTGAGACTCTATTAACACTACGATCAACATAAGGTCATCTAAAGAAACAGTAGGTTTTAAAAAAAAAAATCCTTTAGGTGTTAAAACATAACTTTCATTAGATTGCTCTAACACCTAAACGGAAAAAAAAAAAGAATTAAAAAAAACTGCTTTTTCTCTAGATGACCTTATGTTAATAGTAGTGTTAATAGAGTCTCAAAGGTCTGTAAAAATAGTGTAGCTGCTTTTATAGACCCCTGAGACTCTATTACCACTACTATAAGGTCATCTAGAGAAACAGCAGCTTTTTAAAATGATTTTTTTCCATTAGGTGTTAAAGCAATCAAATGAAAGTTATGTTTTAACATAAGGGTCAGAAGCAGGTTTTTTTTAGCCTCTGTCTTGGCTATTAGTTTTTCAATTCATAAAGCTCCACATTGAGCTCCCACCCAGCAGTAGTTAGAAGCCTGCAGGACACTTCACCTGGGCACATGGGGATGGCTCCCTTCCTATGCTGTCCCTGGCACTTCATCAGCAGCAGGGGCGGCGCGCGTCCTGATTTCATAATAGCTGAAAAGGAAGCTACTGCTGCTGTGTTCAGCTCCCGAGAGAAGGGGGTGTGAGAGGATCAGCCAATAGCAGGGCAGCCAGCTGATACTGGCCAATCAGCAGCCTCCTCCCTTATAACAAAGCTCTGTAATGTACAGAGCTCTGTTATTGGAGATTTCAGGCATCAGCTGTATTGCTCTGCTGCCTGCAGTGCCGCACATTGTAAACCTCAAGTCGGCTTGATTAGGGTGTGCCCAGGCACACCCGGCACACCCCGTGCGCACGCCTATGCTAGCGTTAGGGATTCCGCTGTGGCTTTCCGCTATAACATGGTTATAACGGAATCCAAAAGATGTAAGGACGGATCCGTTCTTCTGCCCATAGACTTGTATTATGACGTAAGGCAAAACTGAAGCCTTCAATAGGCATTCCATTTGCTTTCCATCCTAATAGAAGTCTATGGGAATCAAAACGGATCCTTCTGGGTCCCGTTATGCAAGGCGGAAAACAAAGTCCTGTCGACAAGACTTAGTTTTCCGTCTTGCATAACGGGACCCAGACGGATCTGTTATGCTTTCCCATAGACTTCTATTAGGACGGAAAGCAAACTGAATGCCTTTTAAAGGTTTCCGTTTTGCATTCTGTCTGGGCATTCCGTTATTTTCCGTTATAACCATGTTATAACGGAAAGCCATAACGGAATCCCTAACGCTAGTGTGAACCCACCCTTACTGTGTTGTTTTGTTTTCAATACAGAGGGGTCACAGAGGACTTTATTACTATGGAGGGGGCACAGAGGACTTTATTACTATGGAGGGGGCACAGAGGACTTTATTACTATGGAGGGGGCACAGAGGTCTTTATTACTATGGAGGGGACACAGAGGTCTTTATTACTATGGAGGGGACACAGAGGACTTTGTTACTATGGAGGAGGCACAGAAGTCTTTATTACTATGGAGGGGGCACAGAAGTCTTTATTACTATGGAGGGGGCACAGAGGGCATTTCTACTATGCAGAGAGCACATATTGCATTACTAATGTGAAGGGGGCATAATGGGAATTTCTACTATGGAGGGGACACAGAGCAAGAGGGCATTACTACAATAAAGGAGCACAGTGGGCATTATTACTGTGAAGGGGGCACAGTGGGCATTATTACTGTGAAGGGGGCACAATGGGGATTTCTACTATGAGGGGGGCACGATAGGGATTATTACTATGAAAGGGGCACAATGGGGATTATTACTGTGAAGGGGGCACAATGGGGATTATTACTGTGAAGGGGGCACAGATATGGAATTACAACTGTGAAAGGGGCGCAGAGAGGGCACAATTACTGTGAGAGGGCACACATGTGTACAAAACTACTGTGAAAATTGTACAATGAGGGCAATACTACTGCGAGTGAATATTGGGGGGGTGCCAGAGAAAGGACCCACCCTGGGTGACAAACACCGTAGGCATGCCATTGAAGCAGGGAACTATTTCCTCCCCGCTCCACCATTGAGCCGCCAGTGTTCCACAGCGTTTATTTTTTTCACTTCCTGT
Source organism: Bufo bufo (assembly GCF_905171765.1). Lineage (NCBI taxonomy): Eukaryota > Metazoa > Chordata > Amphibia > Anura > Bufonidae > Bufo > Bufo bufo. Next base: position 64,271,764 of record NC_053396.1, read on the forward strand.
GAACGGGGCACATCTGGGCATAATCACTGTGAAGGGGCACTGGGTACATATCTTGGCATATCCACTGTAAGAGGGCGCATATTTTGGCATATCTAATGTGAAGGGGGCACACATCTTGGCATATCAACTGTGAGGGGGCACATATTTTGGGATATCTACTGTGAAGGGGGCACATATCTTGGCATATGTACTGTGAGGGGGCACATATCTTGGCATATAGACTATGAGGGGGCACATATTTTGGGATATCTACAGTGAAGGGGGCACATATCTTGGCATATCTACTGTGTGGGGGGAACATATCTTGGCATATCTACTGTGAGGGGGAACATATCTTGGCATATCTACTGTGAGAGGGCGCATATCTACTGTGAGGGGGCACATATCTTGGCATATCTACTATGAAGTGGGCATATCTTGGCATATCTACTGTGAGGGGGCACATATCTGTGAGTAGACCTAAGGGACTGAAACACTGGGTAGAAAATAAAAGTAGGCACTGTGGGGTTTTGCTCTGGTAGACAGGTTAGCGGACACAGTATAGAGGCAAGGAACCAGGTTGTAAATCAACCTCAGTGTTTTATTCACACTCAGCAAAAACACAACAGTCTTGGTGCTTGTTCACACACAGCGAAACATAATAACATAATAGTCTTTGTGCTTGTTCACAGGCAGGCTTCCAGGAGGCCTGCACGCCTGTTTGCAGTCCTCAGCACAGAGAACTCCACAGCTTTACTGTCAGATGGAGGATAATCCACACCACCTGCTAATGCTGACTGCTTTTTATAAGCCTCCCAAGACCTGGAACGTGGGGAGTAGCCACCCACCCAGCACTTCCGTCCCGGATCGGCTTTACAGCAATACTAAACAGCTGAATTGTCAGACTGCAATCTGCAATCATGACATTTCAGAAAAAATGTCTCTTACCTCATCGAGGCCAGGAACCTCGGTGACACATACCGACCATCAATGACGGCCCCTTGTTCCTTCCTACATACCTCCCCCTTTTGTTCAACCCTGAGGGAGTTGACACACATTAAACAGTGTACCCAGGACAGGACATCCGCGTTTTCTAATTACCGGCTTGCCCTGTGTTCCACTGAGAACTTGAAATTTTGCAAAGAGAGAAACCACCGGGTGACCCAGGCATTTTTGTCCTTGGCCTGGCTCCATTTGAGAAGGGAGTGGTCGGTCACCAGACGAAACTTTCTCCCCAACAAATAATAGCAGAGAGACTTGAGTGCCCACTTGATAGCCAGGCACTCTCTCTCCACTATACTATACCTGGTATCAGCTGGGGTAAGCTTCTGCCTGAGGAAGACAAAACAGCCCCTAGACCGACTTCGGAGGCATCGGTCTGCACTATAAACTCCTTTTGAAAGCCGGGTGTCACCAAAACCGGTGACCCACACAGGGCCGACTTCAAAGCGGAGAAAGCCTTTTCCGCCTGCTCATTCCAGTGGACCGTCACTGACTTGCGTCCCTTCAAAAGGCCTGTCAATGGTGCGGCAACTGTAGCAAAGTGGGAGACAAACCTCATATAGTATCCCAGCATTCCCAGGAATGACTTTACTTGCCGAGTAGTGACAGGTCGAGGCGAAATCCTGTTTGGTAAAAAGTACCCTTTCCACCACTTAAAATGTTCTTAAGGAAGTGTTTCCGAAATGGGGTAAATTCTTGGGGTTTTCCCATTTCTGGGGACCTCAGGAATTTTTTTTAATGAGACATGGCAGCTAAAATCCATGTCTGCCAATTCAGGCCTACAAAAACCATATTTTGCACTTTGCCTGTAGAGGCCTGCTGTGCGCCAATACAGCAGGTTATGAGCACATATGGGGTGTTTGCAAAATGGGGGACATATACCGTGGTGCATTTTCTCCTTTAACTCCTTGTGAAAGTGAAAAATTAGGGTCTGCTAGTAATTTTTCATTTTTACAAGTGTGATTTGAAATACTCTCTCTAGTATTTCTGCCTTCTGTGAGACACCTGTTTGGCAAAAAGTACCCTTTAACCACTTAAAATGTTGGTAAGGAGGTGTTGTTTCCGAAATGGGGACAATTCTTAGGGTTTTCCATTCCTGGGGATCTCAGGAATTTGTATTATTGTGACATGGCAGCTAAAAATTATGTCTGCCAATTCAGGCCTACAAAAACCATATTTTGCACTTGCCTGCAGGAGCCTGCTGTGTGCAAAAACAGCAGGCTACGAGAACATATGGGGTGTTTGCAAAATGAAGAAAAAATGGGGAACATATACTGTGGTGCATTTTCTCTTTTAAAGGGTTTCTACCACCATATTTTGACCTAATTAGCTGTCAGACACTAGCAATCTGCTAGTGTCTGCTCTACCTAACCATGCTATTGTAATTCCTTTCTCTGCAGCAGTTACCCTAAAAAACTTAGTTTTATTGGTATGCAAATGAGCCTCTAGGTGCTATGGGGGAGTCTTTTCAGCACCTAGAGGCTACGTCCACTCACCATTTCTGCCGCCCAGCGCGCTCCAGCCCGCCCCTCTCCTCTAGATTGACAGCCTACTCGCGCCTGCGCCGTGTGCTTCTGTATTCGGCGCAGTGACTGTTGGACTGCTCCCTGCGCCGTAAAGATGCCGGCGCAGGGAGACAGTCACTGCGCCTGCGCCGAATACAGAAGCATACGGCGCAGGCGCGAGTAGGCTGTCAATCTAGAGGAGAGGGGCTGTCACGGCGGACAGGAACTCAGATACACAGACAACCAAATACACAAGTGTCTAGGCTAGATGCTGGGGATAGGTCACCTCCTAGCACATCCCTGACTTCTCTCCCTATGCTGCTAAGCCCACATTCAGACCTTAATGGTAGGAATGAAGTGTCATCATGCCTGGACTGCAAACACCCTAGAATCCCTGAGATGGTGAAAGGGGAGAAGGGGCAGAAGACACACAAATAGCCTAGACCGCAAACAACACAAACAGAAATCAAACTTATCTGAGCTGGAACAGACAATCCTTCCTTCCTTCCTTGAATCCAAGACCAGACTGAAAGCTATAACCCGCACGGCCCTCTGGGATTGAAGGCAATTTAAGCCAATGACCCCACCCAGAGCACCTGAAGGAAGGCGGATCCAGCATGATTCCAAAACAAACAAAAGGTTAGACACGTGCTGCCAATCTGACAGACCTCCGCACACCGTCTGAGCCGGGCATGACAGTACCCCCCCTTCTACGGGTGACCTCCGGGCACCCTGGAGCAACCTTATCCGGGTGGGCTCTGTGAAAATCCCTAACCAGTCGGCTGGCGTTGACCTCCGGTGCCGGAACCCACATCCTCTCCTCGGGGCCGTATCCCCTCCAGTGTACCAGATACTGAAGGGAACCCCGAAGAACTCTAGAGTCAAGAATTCTGAAGATCTCGAACTCTAAATTCCCATCAACCAGAACAGGAGGAGGGGGCAATGGCGATGGTTCCACTGGTCTCACATATTTTTTCAATAAAGATCTATGGAACACATCATGGATCTGCGGAAGATCCAGTCGAAATGCTACTGGATTGATCAGCGCAAATATTTTGTACGGGCCGATAAATCTTGGACCCAGTTTCCAAGATGGCACTCTCAATTTAATGTTTTTAGTGGATAACCACACCAGATCACCCACACACAGGTCCGGACCAGTCACACGTCTCCTGTCAGCCATTCGCTTATATCTCTCACCCATCGTCTCCAAATTCACTTGTATCCTCCGCCAGATAGAGGATAAGGTAGAAGAAAACCTTTCCTCCTCTGGCATCCTAGAGGAACTAGTCCCAGAAAAGGTACCAAACTGAGGATGAAAACCATATGCGCCAAAAAATGGCGACTTACCCGTGGATTCCTGTCTACGGTTATTCAAAGCAAACTCCGCTAAGGGCAGGAATGAGGACCAGTCCTCCTGATTTTCCGCCACAAAGCACCTCAAGTAGGTCTCCAGGTTCTGATTAGTATGCTCCGTCTGTCCATTCGACTGTGGATGGAAAGCCGAAGAGAACGAAAGTTGAATGCCAAGCCGAGAGCAGAACGCCCTCCAGAACCTGGAGACAAACTGCGTGCCCCATATCAGAAACCACATCCGAAGGAATACCATGCAATCTCACGATATGGTCAACAAAAATTTGCGCAAGAGTCTTGGCATTAGGCAGACCAGTTAACGATATAAAATGAGTCATCTTGCTAAAACGATCAACTACCACCAAAATTACTGTTTTCCCCGAGGAACTCGGCAGATCCGTAATAAAGTCCATGGACAAGTGCGTCCAAGGACGAGACGGAATAGATAAAGGAAGGAGTGGACCAGCCGGTCGAGTATGAGCAACCTTAGATCGTGCACAGGTCTCACAAGCTGCCACGTAATCCTCAATGCTCCTACGTAACCCGGGCCACCAGAACCTCCGGGACACAAGGTCCTGGGCTCCCAACACCTCTATCTCCAATTCGGGATACAGAGCGGAAACCACAACCCCGTCGGCCAAAATCGGAGCAGGATCCTCTGAATCACCTCCCCCAGGAAAACTGCAAGACAACGCATCTGCCTTGATATTTTTGACCCCCGGACGAAAAGTGACAACAAAATTGAACCTGGTAAAAAACAGTGACCATCTAGCCAGTCTAGGGTTCAGACGCTTGGCAGATTGTAGGTAAGCCAAATTCTTATGATCCGTATAAACAGTAACTGGGTGAGAAGCCCCCTCCAACCAGTGACGCCATTCCTCAAAGGCCAATTTTATAGCCAGCAACTCTCTATCTCCCACATCATAGTTCCTCTCGGCGACCGAGAGCTTCTTGGAAAAGAAAGCACACGGGACCCATTTGCCAGGAGATGAACCCTGTGACAGCACCGCTCCCACCCCCACTTCTGATGCATCCACCTCCACCAAGAATGGTTGAGACACATCAGGCTGCACCAGAATGGGAGCAGACGCAAAACACTCCTTAATAGTCGAAAAGGCCTGCAATGCCTCCTCCGACCAAACAGAGACGTCAGTGCCCTTCTTTGTCATATCTGTCAGAGGTTTAACAATGGTGGAATAGTTTAGAATAAATTTTCTATGATAGTTGGTAAACCCCAAAAATCGCATCAAAGCTTTCTGATTCTCTGGTCGGTCCCATTCCAGAACCGCCCGGACTTTTTCGGGGTCCATACGAAAACCAGAGTCGGAAAGCAGATATCCCAAAAACGGAAGCTCCTGCACAGAAAACACACATTTTTCCAATTTGGCATATAACTTATTCTCCTGAAGGATCGTCAAAACCTGTCTCACATGATCCTGATGGGTCTTCAGATCAGGAGAGTAAATTAAAATGTCATCCAAGTAAACTACCACGAACCTCCCCACCAAGTGATGAAAAATGTCATTGACGAATCGCTGAAATACCGCTGGCGCATTCGTCAACCCAAAAGGCATAACCAGATTCTCAAAATGACCCTCGTGCGTGTTGAAGGCCGTCTTCCACTCATCCCCTTCCTTGATTCTGATCAGATTGTAGGCCCCTCTCAAATCCAACTTGGAGAACACCCTGGCACCAACAATCTGATCAAAAAGATCGGAGATCAAAGGAAGGGGATACGGATCCCGTACCGTAATACGGTTCAATTCCCGAAAATCCAAACACAGTCTCAGTGATCCATCCTTTTTCTTGACAAAGAAAAAACCTACTGCCACCGGAGACTTAGATGGCCTAATATGAACTTTTGCCAAACTCTCGGCGATATACTTTCGCATAACCTCTCTTTCAGGTTGGGAAAGATTGTAAAGGCGAGACTTTGGCAATTTAGCTCCTAGGATGAGATTAACTGGACAATCATAGTCACGATGAGGGGGCAATTCCTGGGTCCCACCCTCCGAAAAGACATCCGCAAAGTCTGAGAGATATTGAGGTAGAACCGCAGTGGACACCCCTGAGATAGATGTGCCAAGACAATTCTCCGAACAAAACTCTCCCCAACCAATAATTTGTCTTGCCTGCCAATCAATAATTGGATTATGTTTTGTCAACCAAGGCAAACCTAGGACTAAAGGAGCAGGCAAATTCCTCATGACAAAACAAGAAATAAGCTCTACATGTGACTCACCCAACCTCAACTGAATATTATGTGCAATATGAGTGAGACTCCTTTGAGAAAGAGGTGAAGAATCTATTGCAAACACCGGAATCTCCCTTTCCAAAGTGCACGTACTTAGACCCAGATTTTGAAGGAAAAGAAAGTCAATAAGGTTTAGCCCAGCACCACAGTCAATGAATACCTCAACAAAGAATTTTCCTGAGTCTAGCGCCACCATGGCTGGAAGGAGAAAACGAGAATTACAGGGAGCTTGCATATTTGCTTGTTCCACTACTCCATTCACGCTTCCAAGAGTCAGGACGGTTTCTCTTTCTTTCATATCATCACGTGATTTAACAAAAGGACAAGCAAAAACAAGATGGTCACTTTTACCACAGTAGTAACATAGTTTATGTAATCTCCTAAAGTTTCTCCTACCAGAACGAAAAGATATCTGACCTAACTGCATGGGTTCCTCCCCTACCCCAGAGTTATAAGTAATATCACCCTGGGCAGCAGGTGAGACAAAACCACATGCAGAAGGGATCCCTTGCACGGAGGGACCCTTACACCTCTCTCTGATACGTTTATCCAACCGTATAGCCAAAGACATTGCATTCTCTAGAGTGTCCGGGTACTCATGAAAAGCCAGGGCATCTTTCAACCTTTCAGATAACCCCTGACAAAACTGACTACGTAACGCGGGGTCGTTCCACCTCGACTCAGCAGCCCATCTCCTAAACTCTGTGCAGTAAACCTCTGCATTATGTTTACCCTGTAGTAAGTTACGCAATTTAGATTCTGCCATCGAGACCCGATCTGGGTCATCGTAAATCAATCCCAGGGCTTTGAAAAATTCCTCCACTGACCGGAGGGCCAGAGAACCGGGCGGCAGAGAAAAAGCCCAGGATTGTGCGTCCCCTTTAAGCAGAGACATGATGATACCAACCCTCTGATTTTCATCACCTGACGACTATGGACGCAGTCGAAAATACAGTTTGCATGACTCTTTAAAGCAGATAAAATCATCCGCACCCCCTGTAAATTTCTCAGGAAGAGCGACTTTAGGCTCCCCACCAATTTGACCTGCACCTGATGCCAGAACCCTCTGACACTGTGTGACCGAACCACGCAGATCCGCAACCTCCAGGGATAATCCCTGCATGCGGTCAACCAGTGCATCAATTGACGCCATCACAAAACCGCTGAGTGATGGCAGTCACAGTATGGCGGGTTATAATGTCACGGCGGACAGGAACTCAGATACACAGACAACCAAGTACACAAGTGTCTAGGCTAGATGCTGGGGATAGGTCACCTCCTAGCACATCCCTGACTTCTCTCCCTATGCTGCTAAGCCCACATTCAGACCTTAATGGTAGGAATGAAGTGTCCTCGTGCCTGGACTGCAAACACCCTAGAATCCCTGAGATGGTGAAAGGGGAGAAGGGGCAGAAGACACACAAATAGCCTAGACCGCAAACAACACAAACAGAAATCAAACTTATCTGAGCTGGAACAGCCAATCCTTCCTTCCTTGAATCCAAGACCAGACTGAAAGCTATAACCCACACGGCCCTCTGGGATTGAAGGCAATTTAAGCCAATGACCCCACCCAGAGCACCTAAAGGAAGGCGGATCCAGCATGATTCCAAAATAAACAAAAGGTTAGACACGTGCTGCCAATCTGACAGACCTCTGCACACCGTCTGAGCCGGGCATGACAGGGGCGGGCTGGAGCGCGCTGTGCGGCAGAAATGGTGAGTGGACGGAGCTTCTAGGTGCTGAAAAGACGCCCCCATAGCACCTAGAGGCTCATTTGCATACCAATAAAACTACGTTTTTAAGGGTAACCGCTGCAGAGAAAGGAATTACAATAGCATGGTTGTCTGACAGCTAATTAGGTCAAAATGTCGTGGTAGAAACCCTTTAACCCCTTGTGAATGTGAAAAATTAGGGTCTGCTAGTAATTTTTCATTTTTACAAATATGTTCTTTGAAATACTCTCCCTAGTATTTCTGCCTTCTGTTAGACACCTGTTTGGTAAAAAGTACCCTTTCCACCACCTGAATTGTTCGTACAGGGGTTCTGTTTTCGAAATGGGGTTACTTCTTGGGGTTTTTCATTTCTGGGGACCTCAGGAATTTTTTTTTTATGCGACATAGCAGCTAAAATCCATTTCTGCCAATTCAGGCCTACAAAAACCATATTTTGCATTTTGCCTGTAGAGGCCTGCTGTGCGCCAATACAGCAGGTTATGAGCAAATATGGGGTGTTTGCAAAATGGGGAGAAAATGGGGAACATATACTGCGGTGCATTTTCTTCTTTAACTCCTTGTGAAAGTGAAAAATTAGGGTCTGCTAGTAATTTTTCATTTTTACAAATGTTTGATTTGAAATACTCTCTCTAGTATTTCTGCCTTCTGTGAGACACCTGTTTGGCAAAAAATACCCTTTCCACCACTTAAAATGTTGGTAAGGAGGTGTTGTTTCCGAAATGGGGACAATTCTTGGGGTTTTCCATTTCTGGGGACCTCAGGAATTTGTTTTATTGCGACATGGCAGTTAAAAATTATGTCTGCCAATTGAGGCCTACAAAAACCATATTTTGCACTTGCCTGCAGGAGCCTGCTGTGCACAAAAACAGCAGGCTACGAGAACATATGGAGTGTTTGCAAAATGAAGAGAAAATGGGGAACATATACTGTGGTGCATTTTCTCCTTTAACCCCTTGTGAATGTGAAAAATTAGGGTCTGCTAGTAATTTTTAATTTTTACAAATATGTTTTTTGAAATACTCTCTCTAGTATTTCTGCCTTCTGTTAGACACCTGTTTGGTAAAAAGTACCCTTTCCACCACCTAAAATGTTCGTACAGGGGTTCTGTTTTCAAAATGGGGTTACTTCTTGGGGTTTTTCATTTCTGGGGACCTCAGCAATTTCTTTTTTATGCTACATAGCTGCTAAAATCCATGTCTGCCAATTCCGGCCTACAAAAAACATATTTTGCACTTTGCCTGTAGAGGCCTGCTGTGTGCCAAAACAGCAAACTACGAGCACATATGGGGTGTTCGCAAAATGGGGAGAAAATGGGGAACATATACTGGGGTGAATTTTCTCCTTTACCCCCTTGTGAAAGTGAAAAATTAGGGTCTGCTAGTAATTTTTCATTTTTCCAAATGTGTGCTTTGAAATCCTCTCTCTAGTATTTCTGCCCTCTGTGAGACACCTGTTTGGTAAAAAGTACCCTTTCCACCACTTAAAATGTTCTCACGGTGGTGCTGTTTCCGAAATGGGGTCACTTCTTGGGGTTTTTCATTTCTAGGGACCTTAGGAAATTTTTTTAATGCGACATTGGAGCTAAAATCCATGTCTTCCAATTCATTCCTGCAAAAAACATATTTTGCACTTTACCTGTAGAGGCCTGCTTTGCGCAAAAACAGCAGGCTACGAGTAGAGTTGAGCGAACCCGTACTGTAAAGTTCGGATTTGTATCGAACTTTAGGGTTTTCGGCACCCAGACCCGAACATTTACGTAAAAGTTCAGGTTCAGTGATCGGCGATTTTTATGGCGCTTTTTGAAAGGCTGCAAGGCAGCCAATCAACAAGCGTCATACTACTTGCCCCAAAAGGCCATCACAGCCATGCCTACTATTGGCATGGCTGTGATTGGCCAACTGCAGCATGTGAGCCAGCCTCTATTTAAGCTGGAGTCACGTAGCGCTGCCCGTCACTCTGCTCGGATTAGTGTAGGGAGAGGCTGCAGCTGCTGTGAGGGAGAGATCAGGGAGAAATCTTATCAAGAACTGTTTTTAGTACTCAGCGATCTACAGCAAATGTGTTTTGTGGGTGCAGTGCACAATTTTTTTAAGCCTGCCCTGAGCCAACTACTGCTGAAAACGAACTTTTTTTTCTTCAGTTAGTCAATATCAATACATAATCGTCAGTCATTTTATGCAACGATAGTGCACCAGCACAGGCTATCTGCATGTCTGCAAGTCCAGAAATACAGCTTTTTGCTTACTGGGGTTAAAAAAAATACATCTGTTAAATATAGTGCACATCTGGGATTACACGTGCATAAGTGATTGTCACCTTTATCAGCAGCGTACTATTAGTCCTATTTCTAACGTTTATTAACAGCGGCTATTTATATGTATTAGATATTTAGATTGATTTTAGTGTTAGCAGGCCTATTTTAGATATTGCATTTATTGTTTGTATTTTATGAAAATTGAAATTATATGCAATTGATGTTATTTTGATTAAACACATTACCCGGTGGTTCCGGATATTAGAGTGGCCATCTTTACTTTTATAAACAATATACGGTGCTTGGAGTGCGACATCAGATAGGTGCACCTGACCGTCCCAAATCAGGAGGCAGAGCCGTCCTTTATCTTGATTATATTGTTATAGTTGAACGCACTCAACTAGGACTGAGCTCCCCCTGCTTTGGTGATGGATATCTGGAACCATCTAGAGAGTAAAAGACTTAAGATAGAAACTTATCGATTTGATGATACCTATTTAGGGGATTCTAGTGATGTTCAAGGAGAGAGATCCATTTCTGAGGTCTTCAGGGAACTTGAACCACTGCTGCTGAAACAACTCAGACAGCAGTGGGAAATCAAATCCCTGAAAGTATACATTGAGGACAAAAGAATACCTAAGGGATTACAATTGTCTAAGACCCCTGCACAGGACCTGTGCAACGAAGAGTTCATCAAAGAATGGGAGTCTTTACTGTTCTCTCAATCAGTCACCTTGATACAATTAATTATAAAAAGGAGGTGTAAAATATTAGAAGAAATTACTGAGAGAATAAATCAGATAAAGACAGTAGTGGATAAACTACCGGCGAGTGATGAATTGCGGATGTGGCAGGAACGCCTGTGTAGGAGTCTGGATAAAATGGAGTCTGAAATAATTAGTAGGAAAACAAGGAAATATAGACATAATCCCAGATTGGATGATAGGGAAAGATATAGAAATGACTCACTGGAGAGAGAAATAAATATTAGACCTCCGGGACAACCTAATATGGATGATAATCCTAATAGGTATAATATCCCGGTTAACAACAGGTTTGAAGCACTGAGTTATAATCATTTTTTAGACAGGACCCCGCCCCATCACAAGACAAGAATCAGAAGGAGATCAAAAACACCAGATGTTGTATACCCTCAACATCAACAGACACCACTGATACACCACAATACAAGAATCAGACGCAGGTCACAATCACCACCAATAGGATATCAACAACACCCACAATCATCACCAACCCATACATACAACTTGAGGAACAGACACAATCACCAAATAGAGAATCACAAGCCACAACAGAGGTAATGGCCACCACAGAACAGACATTATCATGCACCCAGACATGTAAGAGAAGAGACACACAGACAGCAACAAACAGACCTAAATGGAAGACACGAAGAGGTCAAAGAAAAAAGAGGGACTTACAACAGACACAGGCACTGATAGATAAAGAAGCCATAGTGAACCTAAGCTCAGTGGTTTTGACTGAACACCAGACAAGGCTACTGAGCAAGGGGTTGAAATTTGCTCCAACAGCAAGACTAAACAAATTTGACACCTATGTTGGAGTGGAGAAATTTATACGGAAGCTCAGTCTTAAAAAATATTTTTTTAAAAACCCGATTTTAACAAACTCAAATGAACAAGGGGAAGGAGAAATCAAATATACTGAATTAAAATTGAGGTCAAAGAAATTCCCCAGACAGGAGATCAGTGCTGAGATAGCCACTTTCCAGAAAAATATAGAAACTGAACTAAGGAAGATACCTGATAAATGTGGACGAAGAAGTAATCTAACTAAGCAGGAAATATATGCAATAAAAGAACTGCAAAGTTGCAATAATCTCACTATCCGCCCTGCGGATAAGGGGGGGGGGGGGCGATTGTCCTCCTGGAAACTGAAAAGTATAATGCGGAGTGTTTAAGACAATTAGGGGACACAACTACATATAGGAAGCTCACAAGAGACCCCACAGAGGATTTTGCAGAGCTATTGAACCAATTCTGCGAAAAAGGTCTTAATGGTGGTCTCCTAACGAAACAGGAATCAGATTTTATCTTGGGGACTCAACGAAGACTTCCCGTCTTCTATTGTCTCCCGAAGATTCACAAGAATATGATTGATCCACCAGGCCGCCCGATAATCTCTGGTATAGAGTTGTTGACATCCAACTTATCCCATTACATTGACAGACTGATTCAACCTACTGTCAAGAAGACCCCTACATACATTAAAGATACCACACAAGTTGTCCAATTATTGGAAAACTTGAAAGTGGAGCCACATTGGCGTATGGGGACTTTGGATGTCCAATCGCTCTACACTGCTATTAACCATGACCAGGGCATAAATAACATGAGATTGCAACTTGAAAATCATGGAAACCTTAAGAATAGACAAATAGAATATCTGGCGGAGGGTGTTGAACATATACTCACGCATAATTATTTTTTCTTTGAGGGGGCATACTACCTCAAGACCCGGGGCACTGCCATGGGCACCAGATTCGCCCCCAGCTATGCCAATTTATTTATGGCACAATGGGAACAAGAAACCATACTACCCAGGCTGGGGTCGGATCTGGTGCTCTGGCAGCGCTTTATTGACGATGTTATTTTCATTTGGCAGGGCGATGAAGGGGAGTTATCTAGTTTCCTAGAAGAGATTAATACTAATAATTATAACCTTAAGTTTACATCGAATATTAATCAAGACAGCACTGAATTCCTAGACTTACTGATTACTACTGAAGTGGACCACTATGTGTGTACCACCTATCAGAAAAAAGTGGCGAAAAACAGTTTTATCCTCTACTCCAGCTGTCATTTACCCTCCTGGCTGATGAACATACCGACAGGCCAATTCCGGAGGATTAAGAGGAATTGTACTAGTGAGGGGAAATTTGAAGAAGAAGCCACTATTATGAAAAACCAATTTTTGGCCAAAAATTATCCAGATGAAATAGTGGATAAAGCTTTGCAGAAAGTCAGAGAAATGGACATAAACCAGTTCTTTGTGCCTAAACAGACTGTTACTGAGATAGAAGCCAGTGGAGAAAAATTCCGTATTATTTTACCTTACAATATACAATATAAAAAGATTGAGCGGATTATAAAAAATCACTGGCATTTGATCCAGAAGGACAAAATCATAGGCCCCCTTGTTCCATTAATACCAGAGATAGTATATACGAAAGCATCTAATTTGGGATTGAAGATAGCGCCATCAATTAAACAGAAATCAATAATTAAAGGACCCACTAATAATTGGCTTAAAAGCAGCGGATTTCATAGATGTGGACGCTGTGTGAACTGCAAAATTACATCTTTTGCTAGAAAAATCACACGAGTGACCTCAACCCAAAATACTTTCTCTGTTGAGATTAAACAACTTTTAACATGTAATAGTTCGAATGTCATATATATAATAGAATGTATGTGTGGCAAACAATACATAGGTAGAACTAAAAGACCATTAAAAGTAAGAATAGCGGAACATGTAAATAATATCAAAAAAGGCTATAAAAAACATGTATTGTCCAGGCACTTTAAACTGGTTCATAATCAGGGTCCAAAAACCCTGAAATTTGCAGCTTTTGAACAACTAGACCGGCATTGGAGGGGAGGTAACCACATCGCCCGAATGTCAAGGACCGAGTCAAGAAGAATTTTCGAGTTCGGCTGTCTAGCACCCGCCGGATTAAATGCCGAACTCGAGATCTTCGGATTTCTCTAAGGGGTTGGATGCCCTCAGATCACGAGGGGTACCAGTCTGGCTGATTATCAGCACTGTGACCCCCCCTGGTCGGGAGGCTCTCAACCCTAATACATCATGAGTGCTCACCTGTTATGAAATTATCCACGATCTCCTTGATTACCATTAGACTAGAACTTACTATAAATGAACTATATGGAGTCAATAAACCTTATCCAGCTCTCCAATCGAGATCCCCTTACATAAATCTCCTCTACAGACCCCCTCAATTTATTTATATGAATGTCTCTCTCTTGAATAAAACTTTCTAAATTTTTTAAATTTTTTACATTTTATATCGAATATTTTTATGATATTTAATAAAATAATAAATTGTATTTATGTATTTATATATTGTTATATATATATTTATGAGATGGATATCAAGTACTGCATATTATGAGTAACCCACTATACTAGATATGGAAATTTTATATGTGAATCCATATTGTGGAGTGATATGATAGAGTATGAGATGGGTCTTGTATGCATGATCATTGATATATATACTCATAATTTATTAATCATTATCTAGATGCCGCCAAGTGACTTTGTATTGTGAAAGGAAAAGCAAGTTAATGTGAGAATATAATCAGTTCTCATAAAAGTAATCTATTGCAAATACTAGAGACAAGGTGAGATAAGTGTGGCCATAAAAGAATATATGAATTTCTCAAAAAAATCTGCAGTAAAAAACCGCACCAAAAAACGCATGGGGACTGTGATGAAAGACTATATGATTATACGACTATTAGACCTACAAGAGTCATCTCAGGGTCAATTGAGAGCCCTCCTGATAGTTATATTTATTATAAAACCGCACAAGAACCGCAGCAAAAGAGCTATATGATTAAAAGACTACCGGATCCATATGATCCATTTCAGGGTTAATGAAGTACTCTCCTGATATCCAGAGGTATAAAAGCCGGATATCCAGGTAGTTCCTATCAAAGCCACTGAGGAAGAAGGTAGCCCAACCTTCGAAACGCGTCTGGCGTGGACGGATAGGATACTAACCCTGGCAGAAAATCGGCAGAACTAGATTTTCAATAAGATGATTGTTATCTAGGAAAAAGCGCTTCCATTGAAAAAATACCAGATCTACTGGCCACAGTCTGGGAACTCACGGACAGCAGAAAACCAGCTGGAATAATTAAATCAGCTGTCCCGAGCAAGGAGAAAACGCCCATTGCAGACGAATCGGGACTCTGCCTATGACTCAAACAGAGCGAAAGCTGTGAACCACGGACGGCTCTGGGCAAGTGTGGCTAACATTGAAAGCGGACCACAGAGTCTAGGTATACCAGCAAGGCACCTCTTTATTCCATACAGGAGGTAAGCCGCTTTTATAGCCACGCTACAGACCGGATCATAGCATCAAGCGTGAGTACTACTATAAACAGAAGTGACTGCTAAACTAGCTACTATTGCATAAATCTAAGGTTGACTGCGGAAAGTGACTACTATTGGAGCAAATATTGACATTCAGAGGTATCTGCTACAGTTGTGGAATTACCACTATATTCACGTTGAATATCACGTACTTGAAACACAGTAACACTTCACAGCTAAAATTTGACTTTTTTTCTTTGCACGATTTTAAAGTGATCTTTTATATTATATTTATCCTTGGATTTGTCCAGACTATATTTTATTTGTAAGATTTGCCACGATATATATTTTTCTTCTTGTGAAACACATCACTTAAGATTAACATTGGCAGGTGCTTATTGAATATTCACTCAACGTACTCTACCATTGCAATCAGAGTTTGCCTTATCAGCAGCGTACTATTAGTCCTATTTCTAACGTTTATTAACAGCGGCTATTTATATGTATTAGATATTTAGATTGATTTTAGTGTTAGCAGGCCTATTTTAGATATTGCATTTATTGTTTGTATTTTATGAAAATTGAAATTATATGCAATTGATGTTATTTTGATTAAACACATTAACCGGTGGTTCCGGATATTAGAGTGCCCATCTTTACTTTTATAGATTGTCACCTTTAGGCCAGAAATACGGCTTTGGCATACTGGGGTGAAAAAAGCCTTTAATATACTGCACATCTAGGATTAGACAAGCATAAGTGACTGTCACATTTAGGCCAGAAATACGGCTTTTTGATTACTGGGATGAAAAAACCCTCTAATATACTGCACATCTGGGATTAGACAAGCATAAGTGATTGTCACATTTAGGCCAGAAATACGGCTTTGGCATACTGTGGTGAAAAAAGCCTCTAATATATTGCACATCTGGGATTAAACGTGCATAAGTGAGTGTCACATTTAGGCCAGAAATACGGCTTTTTGGTTACTGGGGTGAAAAAACCCTCTGATATACTGCACATCTGGGATAAGACGTGCATAAGTTTGTGTCACATTTAGGGCACAAATACCGCTGTCATATAGAGTTAAAAAATTATTTTTTAGTGCAATACCCTACATCAGGGTTTTTATTGGCGGTTAATTATTTTTAACAGCTTAACCACTTTTTACTTTGCTTTGTAAACGCTAACTATGAGGCAAACATCTAATAAGGGACGCGGTCATGTTCGTGGTGGTGGTGTTGGTGGAGCCTCTGGTGCAGGGAGAGGACGTGGCCGTTCTGCAACAGCTACACGTCCTACTGAACCTACTACCTCAGGTCCCAGTAGCCGCCAGAATCTACAGTGATATTTGGTCGGGCCTAATGCCGTTCTAAGGATGGTAAGGCCTGAGCAAGTACAGGCGCTAGTCAATTGGGCGGCCGACAGTGGATCCCGCACATTCACATTATCTCCCACCCAGTCTTCTGCAGAAATTGCACAGGTGGCACCTGAAACCCATGCCCATCAGTCTGTCACATCACCCCCGTGCATATCGGGGAACCTGTCTGAGCCTCAAGTCATGCAGCAATCTCTTATGCTGTTTGAAGACTCTGCTAGCAGGGTTTCCCAAGGGCATCCACCTAGCCCTTCCCCAGGGGTGGAAGACATAGAATGCACTGACGCACAACGACTTATGTTTCCTGATGAGGACATGGGAATACCACCTCAGCACGTCTCTGATGATGACGAAACACAGGTGCCAACTGCTGCGTCTTTCTGCAGTGTGCAGACCGAAAAGGAGGTCAGGGAGGAAGACTGGGTGGAAGACGATGCAGGGGACAATGAGGTCCTTGAACCCACATGGAATGAAGGTCGTGCCACTGACTTTCAGAGTTCGGAGGAAGAGGCAGTGGTGAGACCGAGCCAACAGTGTAGCAAAAGCGGGAACAGGGTGCAAAAGTAGAGCAGCCGTCGCCAAAACAGTTCGCCTGCTACTGGCCACCGTCACCAGGGACCGAGCACCCCAAAGGCAGCTTCAAGGAGTTCCCTGGCATGGCACTTCTTCACACAATATGCTGACGAGAAGACACGAGTGGTTTGCACGCTGTGCCATTAGAGCCTGAAGCGAGGCATTAAAGTTCTGAACCTTAGCACAACCTGCATGACCAGGCATCTACAAGGGCTGCAGTGGAGTAAGCACCTTCAAAACCAAGAAAGGGCTCAGGCCCCTCCTGCTCCCTCTTCTGCTGCTGCCTCGGCCTCTTCCTCCGCCTCTGGAGGAACGTTGGCACCTGCCGCCCAGCAAACAGAGGATGTGCCACCAACAACACCACCTCCGTCACCAAGCATCTCCACCATGTCACACAGAAGCGTTCAGCTATCCATCTCACAAACCTTTGAGAGAAAGCGTAAATTCCCACCTAGCCACCCTCGATCCCTGGCCCTGAATGCCAGCAGTTCTAAACTGCTGGCCTTTGAAATGCTGTCATTCAGGCTGGTGGAGACGGACAGCTTCAAACAGCTCATGTCGCTTTCTGTCCCACAGTACGTCGTTCCCAGCAGCCACTACATCTCCAGGAGAGCCGTGCCCTCCCTGCACAACCAAGTATTGGATAAAATCAAGTGTGCACTGCACAACGCCATCTGTGGCAAGGTCCACCTAACCACAGATACGTGGACCAGTAAGCACGGCCAGGGACGCTATATCTCCCTAACTGCACACTGAGTAAATGTAGTGGCGGCTGGGCCCCAGGCGGAGAGCTGTTTGGCGCACGTCCTTCCACCGCCAAGGATCGCAGGGCATCATTCTTTGCCTCCTGTTGCCTCCTCTTCCTACTCGGCTTCCTCCTCCTCTTCTACCATCTCCTCATCCGGTCAGCGACAGACCTTCACCACCAACTCCAGCACAGCCAGGGGTAAATGTCAGCAGGCCGTTCTGAAACTGATGTGTTTGGGGGACAGGCCCCACACCGCGCAGGAGTTGTGGCGGGGTATAGAACAACAGACCGACGAGTGGTTGCTGCCAGTGGGCCTCAAGCCCGGCCTGGTGGTGTGCTATAATGGGCGAAATCTTGTTGCAGCTCTGGAACTAGCCAGTTTGACGCACATCCCTTGCCTAGCGCATGTGCTGAATTTGGTGGTGCAGAAATTCATTCACAACTACCCCGACATGTCAGAGCTGCTGCATAAAGTGCGGGCCGTCTGTGCGCGCTTCTGGCGTTCCTATCCTGCCGCCACTCGGCTGTCTGCTCTACAGCATAACTTCAGCCTTCCCGCTCACCGCCTCATATGCGACGTGCCCACCAGGTGGAACTCCACCTTGCACATGCTGGAGAGACTGTGCGAGCAGCAGCAGGCCATAGTGGAGTTTCAGCTGCAGCACGCATGGGTGAGTCGCACTGCGGAACAGAACCACTTCACCACCAATGACTGGGCCTCCATGCGAGACCTGTGTGCCCTGTTGCGCTGTTTCGAGTACTCCACCAACATGGCCAGTGGCGTTGCAATACCACTTCTATGTCTCCTTGAGAAAACACTTAGTGCGATGATGGAAGAGGATGTGGCCCAGGACGAGGCGGAGGAAAAGGGGTCATCTCTAACACTTTCAGGCCAGTCTTTTAGAAGTAGCTCAGAATGAGGATTTTTGCAACAGCAGAGGCCAGGTACAAATTTGGCCAGCCAGGGCCCACTACTGGAGGACGAGGAGGAGGAGCATGCGGAGGAGGAGGATGGGGATGAAGCATGTTCACAGCGGGGTGGCATCCAACGCAGCTCGGGCCCATCACTGGTGCATGGCTGGGGGGATACGGAGGACACAGATGATATGCCTCCCACAGAGGGCAGCTTGTCCTTACCTCTGGGCAGCCTGGCACACATGAGCGACTACATGCTGCAGTGCCTGCGCAACGACTGCAGAGTTGCCCACATTTTAACGTGTGCTGACTACTGGTTGGCCACCCTGCTGGATCCCCGTTACAAAGACAATGTGCCATCCTTAATTCCCTCACTGGAGCGTGATCGGAAGATGCGCGACTAGAGGCCACGCTGGTAGATGCGCTCCTGAGAGCATTCCCGGCTAACGCCGGGGGACAAGTGGAAGAACAAGGCGAAGGCAGGAGAGGAGGAAGAGGTTGCCAACGCAGCTGTGTCAGCGCCAGCACCTCAGAAGGCAGGGTTAGCTTGACCGACATGTGGAAAAGCTTTGTCACCTCGCCGCAACAACCGGCCCCAACTGCTGATATGGAGAGTGTTAGCAGGAGGCAGAATTTGAAGAACATGGTGGAACAGTACCTGTGCACACGACTACACGTACTGACTGATGGTTCTGCCCCATTCAACTTCTGGGTCTCCAAATTGTCCACATGGCTAGTGATGAGCGGGAGGTGCCATATTCGATTTCGACGAAATTCGCGAATATTCGTCGAAATCGAATATTCGTCATTATTCTAGTTATCGCGATTAATATGCGATTTAAATAATCGCATATTGCGATTGTAACTTAAGGCAACTTTCCTATTGCTTTGATATCTAGAATTAGCGAAGATGACGAATATGACGAATGTATTCGTCATATTCCTCAAAACGAAAATAACGAAGTATTCTCCATCTTCGTTTTAGCTACCTATTCATCAACTTCGCTAATTCTAGCAATCAAATAGAAAAGTTGACTATAGAGACAGCTGTGTTTAATTCGCTATGCGATTATATTACTTTGCTTTTTTTTTAAAATAAATAGAATAATTATAATAATTATCCAGTATTATAATTATTCTATTTATTTTTAAAAAAAGCTAAGTAATATAAACAAATTAAACACAGCTGTCTCTATAGTCAACTTTCCTATTTGATTGCTAGAATTAGCGAATTTGACGAATATGGAGCTAAAACGAAGATGGAGAATATTTCATTATCTTCGTTTTGAGGAATATGACGAATACATTCGTCATATTCGTCATCTTCGCTAATTCTACCAAGCCAACCATAGTAAACCAGGTCTAAGTTGAAATCGCAATGCGTGTAACAGTCCTACAGGCTCACCTGAGTCAGAGGACCGCTGGCTGGAGGTAGGAGTGGAGCCCAGTGGCAAGGACCGCAGGCAGGTAGTAAGCGTGGTCAGACAATCCGGATGGCAACGGTGGTAGCAGTTCAGTAGGTAGGGATAAGGCAGAAGAGTAGTCGGTAGGCAATTCCTGGTCAGCAGTGGACTTCCAGCAGTAGTAAGAGCAACAGATGAGGAGACGCTTGATCAAGGCTCAGGAGCTCAATAATCAGCAAACTGGAGTGCAAGGGGCTGGACTATATAGGGAAGTACCAGGTGTGGGTAATCAAGGGTAATGAGCAAGGCTAGGCAAGACTGAGGTTAACTAATAGGCTTCAGGGAGGAATGTCCAGAGAGGACGGTAGCCTAGTAAGCAGGGCTACCGCCTGGGATGTGGCTGGTCACGGGTTCGAATCCCGACAGTACTCCCCCCCTTCCAAGGTGACCTCTGGGCACCGCAGGGGCAGGCTTACCGGGGTGCCGTTGGTGGAACTCTTTTACCAGTCTGGGGGCGTGGACATTTTCTTCTCGCTCCCAGGAGTTATCCTCGGGAGGGTAACCCTCCCACCCAATTAGGTATTGTAGTCTTCCCCGGTGGATCCTGGAGTCGAGAATCTTTGCGACAACGTATTCTTCTTCACCCTGTACCCTCACAGGTGGTGGAGGGGGCGAGTGGCGGCCTGTGAAGGTGTTCTCCACGTATGGCTTGAGGAGAGAGCAATGGAAGACAGGGTGCACCCTAATGGAGTCCGGGAGGTCGAGCCGGAACGTGACCTCGTTGATTTGTGCGGTGATCCGGAACGGACCCATGTATCTTTGGGCAAATTTTTTGGAGGGGACCTTCAATCTGAGGTTCCTGGTGGACAGCCACACCTTGTCTCCCACATGGAAGCCCGGGGTGGGTTTGCGACGTCTGTCTGCTCCCTGTTTAAAGCGCCTCTGGGCAAGCTGGAGGTTGTCTATAATGTTCTCTTGTGCCTCCTGTAGGGTTGTTAGGCGTTCGGCCACTGCTGGGAGGGTGGAGGCAACGGGTAGGTGGGGAATGAACACCGGGTGCGAGCCTGTGTTAGCAAAGAAGGGGCTGTGCTTGGTTGAGCTGTGCTCAGCATTGTTGTAGGCGAACTCGGCCGTGGGGAGATGATCAAGCCAGTCATCCTGCAGGTGGGAGCTGAAACAGCGTAGGTATTGCTCTAGGGTCTGATTAGTTCTCTCCGTCTGCCCGTTTGACTGAGGGTGGAAAGCAGAGGACAGGTTTACTTTAACCCCGAGCGCCAGGCAGAAGTTCTTCCAGAACTTTGAGGCAAATTGTACGCCTCGGTCGGAGACCACGTCGTCCGGGATCCCATGCAGCCTGAAGACCTCTCTGAGAATAAGATCAGCCGTCTGTTTGGCTGTGGGTAGGCCTTTGTAGGGGATGAAATGGGCCATCTTGGTGAGACGGTCGACCACGACCAGGATGGTGTTCATCCCTTTTGAAGGAGGAAGGTCTACCACAAAGTCCATGGAGATCGAGCCCCAGGGGCGGGAGGGAATCGGGAGGGGTTGTAACAGACCCACGGGAGAGGAACGAGGAGTCTTATTGCGGGCACAGACCGTGCACGAGGAGATGTACCTCTTGATGTCCTCCTTGTATGTTGGCCACCAGAAGGAGCGGGAGAGAAGCTCCTGGGTCTTTCTTGTGCCAAAATGGCCGGCCACCTTGGAGTCATGGTTGAGTTTGAGCACTTCGAGCCGTGCGATTTCTGGTACATATAGTTGTAGGTCCTGATGAAACCAATGACCGTTCTTAAACGTAAGGCTGACATTGCCTGTGGGGTGGGAGAGGAAGGGGTCATTTTCATATCCTTCTTTGATTGTGCCCAGGAGTTCTTTAGAGTAGGTGGCCCCTACGACCCTTCTCTCGGGTAAGATGTTATTTTGGCCCTTGTTACTCTGTGAGGGCTCGGAAAACATTCTGGAGAGGGCTAAGAGTGCTAAGTTGAAATCGCAATGCGATTCATATAACTTGAATTAATCGCATTGCGATTTCAACGTAATTCTCAAATCCGACAGTACATTCTAGTATGGAGACGTTCCCATGGTGATGGCAGAAGCGGCAACGGGCACTGACTGGAGCAGCGAGGAAGCCAGGAATCCTAAGGACAGGTAAGAACTACTTTTGGGAAGTGGGAAAGAAAAAAAAAAATAACAAAAAGAAAAAAAGAAAAAAAACAAATATTCGAAATAGCGAATTTATAGCACTATATTTGAAATATTCGCAAATTAGCGAAGTGCCAATATTCGCAAAAAAAATTCGAGATTCGAATATTCGCGCTCAACACTACACATGGCCAGAGCTTGCCCTGTATGCCTTGGAGGTGCTGGCCTGCCCTGCAGCCAGTGTACTCTCTGAACGTTTATTTAGCACGGCAGGAGGCGTCATTACAGACAGACGCAGCCGCCTGTCCACAGCCAACGTGGACAAGCTCACGTTCATTAAAATGAACCAGGCTTGGATCCCACAAGACTTGTCTGTACTTTGTGCAGAATAGACATTTATACCAACATACATTCTTGTACTCAAGTCAAGTGCAATGATTCTTTGTTTTCTTTTTTTTTTATTTGTCCCAATATTTTGGGGGCTACCTACCCCAATAAAAAAAAAAAAAAAAAAACCCATTGTTGGCTACCTCCTCCTCCTCCTCCATTGCTGCCTCCACCTACAACACCACATTCACCGCCACCTCCTCAACCTCCGACTCCATATCCACCTCCTTCTCTGAGTTGCAGGTTAATAATTTGTAATTTTTAGTTATTTTATTTCATTTTAAGTTATTTCCCTATCCACATTTGTTTGCAGAGCAGTTGCCATTCTCTTTTACTGCCTTTTACATCCCTCTAGCCTTTTCAAGGACTATTTTAGAGCTATTTTAATGAAAAAAAGTGCCAATTTTAGTGCCCTAAATTGAAAAAAATCTTATTTTCAATTGTCGGGTGACATTTTACTAGAGGTGGGACGAATCCAATTGTTTTCAAATCCGAATCTGAAAAGGTTCTCGAATATATCGAATCTTTCGAATCTCGAATCCTACGAATCCTGTACATAATTGTGTGAACGGTGTAAGAAACAAAGTCAGATCGCGTCAGTTTGTTTGAACCTCCGCCTCCACCCCCGTCACGGTCGCACCCTCTATGGCTGCGATCGTTACGCCCCTGCTCCTATCACTACAGAACATACAGTGTAATACAGCACCCCATACCTCTTACATCCAGTGACGATGTGGATGTTCTCTTTCCTCATCTTCTCCTTTCAGACATTCAGACCAGACCACCATTTTTCAGCCATTTTTCATCTCTACAATAAAAAATAAATAAATCTTAGTTTACTACTTTTCCATCATCCTCGCATCTTTTGGACAAATCATCCTGTGCCGCTGTGCTCCCCAATACTATACTGCAGAAACAGATAATACCCCTGATAATACTAATACCACACAGAGCCCCCCATATAAAATACCCCTTCTTTGTGGTCTCAGCAGATGCCCCCATAGTGCCCTCCAATAATGTGCCAATAAGAAGTGGCCCCACAGTGCCCCCCATAGATGCCCCCCTAATCATGTGCCAGTATCAAGTGCCTCTCTCCTCCCCCCCATGTGCCAGTATCAAGTGCGGAGTGCCTCTCTCCTCCCCCCCCATGTGCCGGTATCATAGTGCCATCTCACCCCCAATGTGCCAGTATCATAGTGCCATCTCCCCCCAATGTGCCAGTATCATAGTGCCATCTCCCCCCCAATGTGCCAGTATCATAGTGCCATCTCCCCCCCAATGTGCCAGTATTATAGTGCCATCTCCCCCAATAATGTGTCAGTATCATAGTGCCATCTTTCCCCATGTGCCATTATCATAGTGCCATCTCTCCCCCAATGTGCCAGTATCATAGTGCCATCTCCCCCCAATGTGCCAGTATCATAGTGCCATCTCCCCCCATAATGTGCCAGTATTATAGTGCCACCTCCCCCCATAATGTGCCAGTATCATAGTGCCATCTCCCCCATAATGTGCCAGTATCATAGTGCCATCTCCCCATAATGTGCCAGTATCATAGTGCCATCTCCCCCATAATGTGCCAGTATTATAGTGCCACCTCCCCCCATAATGTGGCAGTATCATAGTGCCATCTCCCCCATAATGTGCCAGTATTATAGTGCCACCTCCCCCCATAATGTGCCAGTATCATAGTGCCATCTCCCCCCATAATGTGCCAGTATTATAGTGCCACCTCCCCCCATAATGTGCCAGTATCATAGTGTCATCTCCCCCCATAATGTGCCAGTATTATAGTGCTACCTCCCCCCATAATGTGCTAGTATGATAGTGCCATCTCCCCCAAAATGTGCCAGTATCATAGTGCCATCTCCCCCCCAATGTGCCAGTATTATAGTGCCATCTCCCCCCATAATGTGCCAGTATCATAGTGCCATCTCCCCCAAAATGTGCCAGTATCATAGTGCCTCCCCCCAATATGCCAGTAGTATCATAGTGCCATCTCCCCCCATATTGTGCCAGTATCATAGTGCCTCCCACCCCCCCCACCCCCGCAATGTGCCAGTAGTATCATAGTGCCTCTCACCTCTCCCCCTCGCCAATGTGTCAGTAACAGATTAAAAAAAAAAAAAACACTTACTTACCTCCGCTGCGATGCAGGCCTCTTCTGGCCTGTGTCCCGCGCTGTATGGCTCAGGCGGCGCGATGACGTCATCGCGCCGCCTGCACCGGCCTCTGATAGTCTGCCGGCACAAGGCCTGCAGCCTATCAGAGGAACAGGGAAAGGAAACGCCTCTCCCTCCCCTGTCGCAGCAACGAAGCGCTCATCTTCTGCTGTGCCCTGCCGCCGCCACCACCAGTCTGGGCCCCACCGGGATTCATCGGATTCGTATCCGTAAATTACTTCGGGATTCGAGTCCACGAATCCCACGAATCCAGCAAGATTCGAGGGATTCGTGGATTTGACGAATCCCCCGTCCCATCTCTACATTTTACAATTTTTGGCGTATACAAACCCCTGCTGTGCCTGGGTGACAGGGGCCTAAATCTCTCAAAATCCTCTGTTCTATTGCTTGGTGACAAGAACCCCCTTTTGCCGTGAATGAACCCCTGCTGTGCCTGGGTGACAGGGGCCTAAATCTCTCAAAATCCTCTGTTCTATTGCTGGGTGACATGAAGCCCCTTTTGCCGTGAATGAACCCCTGCTGTGCCTGGGTGACAGGGGCTTAAATCTCTCAAAATCCTCTGTTCTATTGCTGGGTGACATGAACCCCTTTTTGCCATGAATGAACCCCTGCTCTGCATTGCTGACAGGGAACTAAATTTAGTGAAAACATCTGTTACTGATCGGAAGATGCGCGACTACAAGCGCACGCTGCTGATGGCATTCCCACCTGACAGCGGGGGCACAGTGGAAGCACAAGGGAAAGGTGTAACATCCCAGAGTTATGTTACTAAACTCTTTTTCCCCGCTACTATTTGTTGGTAACATGTGCCTTGTCATCTAATGTGATTTTATTTAACATTCCTCACAAATGTGCATTGAAAGCCCTTGTTAAATGTAATTGCTGTAATTTCCATGTACACCAGCAAGTGGCAGCAATGTGTCAGAAGGGACTTAGTTCAGTTTAGCATTTCTAGACTGGAATAGTACATTCCAGTTTAGCTCCCCCCTCTTTGAGCAGAGTGGGCTCGCCCATGTCCTGCCTCATGGGGAGAAAAGGAAGTTCAGTTAGTGTGCCAGCCACCCCGGCTAGGGGAAGGCTGTGCAAGTAGGAGCTCCCAGTTCTAGGGATCCAAGCCAGGATCTTGTCTCGGCTGAGACCAAAGGTCTTCATTCCCAGTCTGAGCCCTTCAGCCTCAGCTGGCGACAAGCAAGCAGCCATCATCAGAACTCCAGGAACAACCATACCCAGTGAGCACAACTGTGAGTAACATCCAGAGACCAGGAGAAGCCAAATTCCTCCTCAGCTAGTCAGTCCCATACACAGCAGAAGATAGACAGAGCAGAAGATATAGATTCCTGCCACATATTACAGAGCCATAAGCAGACGACTAATCCTGCAAGAGAGCTACAGGCATATGATAGAAGCAGAAGACAGATTCCTGCCATACATTGCCAATACCTGCTGGGACCCAAGACTATTGCTGTATCTCGTGTGGATTAATGCTGCCTCCAGTAAAGACAAGTTGAATTAAATTCCAAGTCTGGATCTCAATTATTACTACTAAATGCCTCAATTACTCCTACTAGCAACACACTCATTTTATTGCAAGTGAGCCAGGATCCAGGAGTCCAGCCGTACCCAGGTAGGAGACACCGTTGACACTATACCCACTACTATACAGAGACATTATACCACTCTGGCATTCCTCACCTGGTACGTGAGTTGCAACACCTTAAAGGGCCCTGAGACGGTAACCTGCGCACTATCACGACCGGCGTGCCGATCACATACGTGACGCAAAGGGAGGGAAAAGGAAGGCCATGCCAAGGGAGAGGGAAATATGGTGACCCCTAACTCACCTTGAGGCTGGCACCTGACTGCCCTGACGTCCCTAGACGGGTTTCTCACCCGTATGCCGATCACGTGCCTATACCCTGGCTTTCCCTAAGATGAGCCCTACGTAGTGAATAGGGCGGTGGGAACACTAGTCCGCACCACTAACACTAAAGGGAAACACTAGGGAGAGTACAGACAATACTGACAAAACATATAGTCCCAGGTGGGTGACAACAAACAACCAACAGGGATCCGGAGGGTAATGCTCTGGTACGACAACCAGGGATAACAGCAACTCAACTCCAGTGGGTCAGTATGGAAGTCCAGGCAGGAAGCTCTATATCTGGCAACCAGAGAAGTGGGAGAGGGGAATATAAGGAGGTTGGGAGTGCCGGACAAGAAACAGCTGAGGAGAAGAAGCTACGGATCCCTGAGTGAGACAAAAGGATTGCAAGGCAAACCCAGAAAGC
This sequence comes from Bufo bufo, assembly GCF_905171765.1. Taxonomy (NCBI): domain Eukaryota; kingdom Metazoa; phylum Chordata; class Amphibia; order Anura; family Bufonidae; genus Bufo; species Bufo bufo. The sequence goes on from NC_053396.1 coordinate 64,298,967, forward strand.
TTCCATTAAGTAACAGCGCTATCTTTAGGCATAGAGCACGCAGCCCCCCTCTGCGACTTCCAGACCCCGGGTATAACGGAGTCAGACATGGCTCTTGACACCCTCGTGACAGTACCCCCCTTTCCACGAGGGGCCTCCGGACACTCAGGACCAGATCTCTCAGGATGAGTGGTATGAAAATCCCGAACTAACCTGTCGGCATTTACCTCTGACACTGGAACCCACATTCTTTCCTCGGAACCGTAACCCCTCCAATGCACCAGATATTGAAGAGAGTGGCGGACCCGACGAGAATCAACAATTTTGGATATTTGAAAGTCTAGATTACCATCAACAATAACAGGAGGGGGTGGCAGCGGTGACGGTTCTAGAGGTGGAACATACTAACGACTTATGGAAGACGTTATGGATTTTAAAAGTTTGAGGTTGCTCCAGGCGAAAAGCCACGGGGTTAATGATGGCTACTATTTTGTAAGGACCAATGAACCTAGGACCCAGTTTCCAAGAGGGAACCTTTAACTTAATATTCCTAGTAGATAACTGAAGGAGTATAAGTAACTCCATTTTGTCTTATTCAGCCACGTGTATTACATTTGGTCAGAGCACTTACAACATCTCCCTTCCCCCTTATGGAATGTGTGAAACTTCCTGTGCTGTTTCAAGAATATCCATACATTCCTTAGTTTGTAAGTTTGAACAGCCTTCTAACCATATAAGGTCATCTGGCTCAACTGTCTGCTGGCCTATGTGTATATACCTGATTGGTCAAATGCTGTTACTATGAGTCATCTATTATGTTAATGCAGAGCTCATGTGTGATCGATACCATAGGTCGAATACTAATGCTAACATATGATTGGATGTCAAGGAAGCTCAACCCCCTCTATTATAACTGTTTGCCAACTGTGGAATAAATCAGAATGGATTAGAACTACACACGTCTTCAGTGTTATCTTGTTCATTCTCTCGGTACCGGTTAGACTTAATTCAAGCTGATCACCGAAATCATGTGTCAGGGACACCGTTAGGCAAGAGAGTATATTGCCCAACAGCTTGGGGGCTCGGTCCGAGATTGGGAGGGTCATCTCTTCAGGTCTACAGTGAAATACATCAATTCTTGTCCTCCTTGGACCTGGGAGCAATGACCAAAATCTCATTCAAGTAAGTCGAACCATCTATTTATGATTTCGGTGGATTGCGATGTCTGGGACACGCAAATGTTGATTGTAAGCGGCTCAGGGAGTCCATATCGTTAGATATAAAAAGTGAACTAAGGATATCTGTTCCGGGAACAGACGGTTACAAGCTTGAATTAACACTTATGTATATAAAGTATAAGTATTTTAGAAGTATTAAGATTATCTGTCTGTGTGAGATGTTGACCGGGTGGTAAGTGTACGGTCACATCCCACTGTGAAATCATTCTGTTTCCATCACTGCCAACATGTAAACTTTATGTTGCACGGTCTAGTCCCACAAATTACTTCCTAGTTAACACATGGGTTGACAATTTGGCAGGATGTGAGAATTGACAGTTAAAATGTGAAACAGAATGTTATGCCCGGCTGGCAACAGGGATGAAAATCTGTGAAGTTAGAAGCTTACAGACTCTGTACATTAGAACTCCTGTGATGGTGAATGAGAAAGCAGAGCAGTGTCAGGAAGTTAATTCATGGCAAGGGAAAAAGTGTCCCATTGTCTGCAATCAGAAAGGGCTTGTGTTAAACGTTCAGAAATGAACTGGTTAAGTTTTGTTGCCCTAATGATATGTGTGTGTTTAAATAGGGACGATTTATAGCCCTAGAATTAGAGATTACAGCACTAAAAGATGGACAGTTAATGCATAAGTGTATTGATAATTGAAAAGAGAAGTTGCCATGTGGCATCCCTTCCCCCACCACATCTGCTGTAAATTCCAAAATGTCACTTGTAGTTCCACAGGAATTTTTCCTGTTTTCTCTGAAATGTGCTCTCAGAGAGAACTCCCTCCCATCTCACCCCCCCCCCCTCCTGTGCTCAGGAATTCAACTAACCTCCATATGGGGGTTGGGGGGGAGGGGGGCTGGTAATTGGTAAATGCATCAGCAGAATGTGAAGATACTAACCTGTGTTATCTATAAGATCTTCCAGACAGGGCTCCAGTATTGGATTAGATCTTTCCAAATTGTATGTTCCAATGGTTTAAAATGTGCCTGCAGTGATGATGCTAAATTGGAAGTGTCCAATCCTATCCATCTAAGGTTGCACCCATTCTAAGTCCTTATTCAGATATGAGTAAAAGTTTGAGGAACATTTGGGACAGTTGACCGTCCTGTGATGGATTGCTTTACTTCCTCTGTTTGAACATTCCTGAAATAAGAGACGCAAGGCAAAGGAAATGGGGGAGGGTAGTTATATAGAATAAGTGGCGATGTGTATAACACTAAACCAAAAACCACATGGCATATAAGATGATTTGAATTTTAACAAAATGACTATGATTATAACATGTATATTGTTTTACAGTGACAGACCATCAGCAATTCTGGGTGTGGTGTGGAGATCTGTTTCCAGGAAAGCTGTGTTCGTCTGTGCTGCAAATTTTGGAATGTAACAAAGAGATTGTGTGATTGGGTGAAAGATACATGATTCAGTGGAATGTGAATGGGTGTGGCTCTGAGTTGTATATGGAATTGAAAAAGTACGAAGACTGAGATGTACGTAGCAGAGCTGTGAATGCAATTCATATTTTATGTGTAGGGGCGTGGTTATGAGTTGTTAATGGAAAAAGAGTACATGAAAAAAAAAAATGTATATAAATGCGTATGGAGTACGGTATTTGTTTTTAAATATGCGCATTGAGAATTTTATTTTATTTTTCTTGGAAGTTTTTGGTTTTTATTGGTACCAACAGCATTGATCAAGCTGTACATTTTTATTTATTGAAGTCAATGAAAAGTTTTTATGGGCCCTTTGTGTGTTCATGTCTGTATTGTCAGATCTGTTCGTTTCAATGTTTGCAGTTACATGTTACATGTTAAGTGTTGTGCTTAACATCAGAGCTCTATTCTTCTGGACAGCTAGGATACTAATGGCAGAACAGAAGAAGGGCCACAGCGTCCGACTAAAAGGGGTGGACTTAGATGACTCAGAGTGGGAGGAAGGAAATGTGAGCCTTCTATGTGAATTAATGGGGTTTTGAAAAAAAACTAAAAAAAAAAACTTTCGAAATGGACTCACTACTACTCGAGACCATGGACAGGGAATACATCACAGATCATGTATTACTAGATTGCCCAGTCAGCCTATTAGGGAGAGATTTGTTCATTAATCTTGACTTGCAGGTATCAGCAAAGAATCAGGACATAAGAGTACACTCAGATCTCATTCCAGTCTCTACACCAGTGCCACTGATTCTTGCAAACATACAGGACCACCCAGAACTTAATAACATTAACCCTGCATTATGGTCCTCAAATGAATATGACACAGGACTCATAGATTGCACACCTTACAAAGCTACTGTGAAACCAGGTGTCATCTCAGTGTTCCAGAAACAATACCCGCTGTAAAAAGAGAAACTTGATGGACTTAGGCCAATGATCGAAGAATTCCTACAAAAGGGAATCCTGGCAGAGGTGATTTCACCCTACAGCACGCCCGTGAATCCAGTGACAAAGGCAGATGGTGCTACCCACTTTGTACAGGATTTAGGGGCCATCAACAACATCATTGTGCCTATAGCCCCTGTTGTCCCTGATGTCACTAAATTATTATCTGCCATTCCAGCAGACGCTGTTTGGTTCAGTGTGATAGATCTGAAAAATGCATTCTTTTCTATCCCAGTTGATAAGATAACCAGACTACTTTTTGCTTTTTCCTTTGACAGACGTCAACTGACCTGGTGCAGAAATGCCCCAGGGATATGCTGATTCACCTGTAGTGTACAGCATAGTCCTCCAAGCGATGTTAAAACCATGGTACATCCCCCCAAGGTTCTGTGCTGCTGCAATATGTCAATGATTTATTACTGTGTAGCATGTCAGCGGAGGCCAGCATTCAGGATGGTTTACAATGATTGTCAGGATGTGGTCACAAAGTGACACTTAAGAAAATGCAATGGTGTAAAATGCAGGTTGAATACTTGGGCTTTGTCCTCACAAAAGGTGAACGGAGAATCAGCGCAGAAAGAGTCCAGTCTATTGCGGGTTTGGTCGCCCCGCACACCAAGAAAGAAATGTTATCTTTCCTTGGTATGATAAATTACTGTAGACAATGGATTCCTGATTGCTCCCACTATTGACAATGTTTTGAGGCAAGCCACTCTGGATGAAAATCCAGATTTGATTAAATGGTCTTCTGAAATGTACAATGCATTTGATTATCTGAAATGTTTGCTCATGTCGAGTCCAGGGCTGGGCCTCCCTGACTATAATATGCCCTTCCACATGTTTGCACGCCAAAATTGTAAAACCATGGCGGGTGTACTGACACAAGAAAACTGAGGCAAGTTGCGTCCTTGTGTATTTTTCTCAAAGGTAATGCCCACCCCTGTTCAAGGGATGCCGGCATGTCTGTGTTCTCTTGCAGCCTGTGCTATGATGGTAGACTTGGCAACTTCTTTCACAATGTGACATTACACCATTTTGCACACCACTCATGATGTTGTAGGCCTACTCAAGGACATCCGCACTCAACACAGCAGGCAGCTAAGCTCATTACACTCACTAGGACATGTATTCTACATACTGATAGACCTGTCACCATTCATACTGAGAGTAGGTACACACATGGGGTAGTGTGGGACCATGGTATGATCTGGCAGAGGAGAGGATTCACGGCAGCAGATGGTAAGGATCATGTCTCACAGGGCAATGCGCTGGCACTTAAGGTGGCGAAATGAATGGCCAAATGCAACCTCACAGTTTTGTGTAACCATTGGGAGATGCCATGTCTGGCACCTCCAACCCCTAAAATGTTGCAAATGCTTACTGATCTTCAGTGGCATGCCACTGAACAGGAACAACAAGACTGGTGTTATCCAGTATTGCAGAAAAATCCTGAGATAGGATTAGTCTGCGAAGAGGGGAAGTTATGCAATCCCCAACACAGTGCTTCCATCTTAATAGCACATTTCCACGGAGTAGGACATAAACAGCATTAAGATACTCATGGGGAGGCCTTTCCCTACACCATGGGAAAGACGCCCCCTGGTAGTGCAGGAAGGGGACTTGGACCTGATCAGAGAGGAGTAATAATCTGATCAAGGTCCTCAGTAAAACTGAAAAAATAAGTTGCTTGTAAGTCTCCTTCTCTTTCACAGGAACCAACCCGTCCATTCCGGATAGGCGACCAGGTGATGATCAAGATCTTAAAGAAGGGAAAGGAACCAGGAAGCTTCACCTACGGACAACCCACCGAGGTAGTCGCGATCACCAGAACAGTAGTCCTCACTGAACAATCGCCCACGTGGATCCACGCCACAAGGATTAAGTTGGTGAAGAAAAGAGAGGTACTAACGGGGGCAGACAGCCCTGACCTCCAACGAGGCCCAGAGGTACTAACGGAGGCAGACAGCCTTGACCTCGAAGAAGATACAGAAGGGGTACTAACGGAGGCGGACAGCCTTGACCCCCAACGAATTGACGCAGTCGGGAAATTCCTCGAGATGGCTGAGATGCAGTGCTTTGATAATTGCAGTTTTGTGTCTACTATTCACTGTCCCATGGCTGTGGAACAGACAGACATACTTGAAAACAGAATGCAGAGGGGAAGTGTCACGGCTGTATGTGAGCAACAAGAGCATGCACAGTAAATAGAGCTACTGACCGGACCCAAACTAGGGAGGATAAAGGGTGACCCCTGTCAGACCCTCAAAGCTCTCCCTATGCTGCTAAGCACATGCCCGGATCCAAATGGTGGATCGAGGCATGCCCGCGTACCTAAGACTTATGACCACTGTAACCCCTACAATAGTGGAAGGGGCACGGCCACCGGTGCCCTGCTCAGTATATGGACGGAACCGGGGTCGCCTCGGATCCAGTCAGGAAACAAACAGAAACACTACAATGTCTGCACACTTAACTGAAGGAGCTGCAGCAGCAGTGAAGACAGATCCAAAGACAGCTGGCAATATCCGGAGTACTTGCTGCAGCAGAACACAGGTCCAGTGAAATGATAGCACACAAGTGAAGATACTCAAGCGAGAGCTACAACTCAAATGAGAAATATAATCCGCACCCTACAAAGGAGGAGGGGTGATTTAAAGGCAGAGAAATCAAACACAGGAGGAACAGCTGGGAGGAAGGAAACAGAAAGTAAAGACCTCATCACAGGGGCGGAGAAACAGAGCAGAGAGAACTCCTCCAAGCTCTAGTAGTGACATCATCACAGGGGTGGAGAAACAGAGCTGTGAGAACGTCTCAAAGCTCTGGTAGTGACAGTCCCCCCCCCCCCCCCCTCTACGGGTGGACTCCGGACACCCAGGACCCACCTTCTCAGGATGAGCCCTATGAAATGCCCTGATGAGGCGAGTGGCTTTAATGTCCGACACCAGAACCCACATCCTCTCCTCAGGACCATAACCCTTCCAATGAACGAGGTACTGAAGAGAACCGCGGACAATGCGAGAGTCCACAATTCTGGAAACCTCAAACTCCAGATTGCCATCAACCAAAATCGGAGGAGGAGGCAAAGAGGAGGGTACCGTGGGCTGGACATATGGTTTTAAGAGAGATCTGTGAAATACATTATGTATCTTCCAAACCCGTGGAAGATCAAGACGGAAAGCAACAGGATTGACGACTGACAAAATTTTATAAGGCCCAATAAACTTGGGACCCAATTTCCAGGAGGGAACCTTCAGTTTAATATTTCTTGTAGACAACCACACCAGATCACCCACATTCAGGTCCGGACTAGGCACACGTCTCTTATCAGCCACACGCTTATACTTCTCACTCATCTTTCTAAGATTACTCTGAATCTTTTGCCAAATGGTAGACAAAGACGAGGAAAATCTCTCCTCCTCAGGCAAACCAGAAGGAGCCCCTCCCGAGAATGTCCCAAACTGCGGATGGAACCCATATGCACCAAAGAATGGTGACTTATCAGAAGATTCCTGACGACGGTTGTTCAGAGCAAACTCAGCAAGAGGGAGAAAAGAACACCAATCCTCCTGGTTCTCTGCCACAAAACAGCGCAAATATGTCTCCAGATTCTGATTAAGGCGCTCAGTCTGACCATTCGACTGCGGGTGAAAAGCAGAAGAGAAGGAGGCTGGTGAGAACAGAAAGCCTCCCAGAACCTGGACACAAACTGCGTGCCTCTATCGGAAACAATATCAGAGGGAATGCCATGCAATTTAACAATATGGTCGACAAAAGCTTGCGCCAACGTTTTAGCATTGGGTAAACCAGGGAAAGGTACGAAATGAGCCATCTTGCTAAAACGGTCCACCACCACCAGGATCACCGACTTCCCTGAGGAACGAGGAAGATCCATGATAAAGTCCATGGACAGGTGTGTCCAAGGACGGGAAGGTATGGGTAACGGGAGAAGGGAACCTGAAGGCCGTGAACGAGGGACCTTAGCGCGAGCGCACGTCTCACAAGCAGCCACAAAACCCTCCACCGACTTACGAAGAGCCGGCAAAATCGCCGAGCAATGAGATCTACCGTGGCTCTACTCCCGGGGTGACCAGCAAGAACAGTATCATGATGCTCCTTGAAGAGTTTGTGACGTAGCTCAGGAGGCACAAACAACTTCCCAGAAAGACAACGGACAGGTGCCTCAGTCTGGGCAGCCTGGACCTCGGCCTCCAAATCAGAATACAGAGCAGAAACAACTACCCCCTCCGCCAAAATGGGACCCGGGTCCTCGGAGTTTCCTCCTCCCGGAAAACAGCGAGAGAGAGCATCAGCCTTCACATTTTTGATCCCAGGGCGGAATGTAATGACAAAATTGAATCTGGAGAAGAACAGAGACCATCTGGCCTGTCTCGGATTCATACGCCTGGCCGACTCCAAGTATGCCAGATTCTTATGGTCGGTAAAAACGGTGATAGGGTGCCTGGCCCCCTCCAACCAATGGCGCCATTCCTCGAAAGCCAACTTGATGGCCAACAACTCCCTATCTCCCACATCATAGTTTCTCTCTGCCGGGGAGAGTTTTTTAGAGAAAAAGGCACAGGGTCGCCATTTGGCAGGAGAAGGGCCCTGGGACAAAACCGCACCCACACCCACCTCTGAAGCATCCACCTCAACAATAAAAGGTAAGGAAACATCGGGATGCACCAAGACGGGAGCAGACGCAAAACTCTCTTTAATCTTAGAAAAAGCTGCAAGCGCCTCCTCCGACCAAGAGGAAAAATCCGCCCCCTTTTTTGTCATGTCAGTGAGGGGTTTGACAACAGAGGAATAATTCAAAATGAACTTTCTGTAATAGTTCGCAAAACCCAGAAAGCGCATCAATGCCTTCTGATTCTCAGGAAGCTCCCACTCAAGTACAGCACGGACCTTCTCCGGATCCATGCGAAAACCAGAAGCAGAGAGGAGAAAACCCAGAAATTGAATCTCCGATACCATAAAAACACATTTCTCCAGCTTGGCGTACAATTTATTTTCCCGCAGAATCCGCAGAACCTGAAAAAGATGATCCTGATGGGTCTGAACATCAGGGGAAAAAATCAAAATATCATCAATATACACCAATACAAATTTCCCCATTAAATGGTAGAAGATACTGTTAACAAAATGCTGAAAGACGGCCGGAGCATTCATCAGGCCGAAAGGCATAACGAGATTCTCGAAATGCCCGTTAGGGGTATTAAAGGCCGTTTTCCATTCATCCCCCTCTCTGACCCTGACCAGGTTGTACGCGCCTCTCAAATCCAATTTGGAAAAAACCTTGGCCCCAACAATTTGGTTGAAGAGGTCCGGGATCAGAGGAAGGGGATAGGGATCGCGAATCGTGATACGGTTCAGCTCCCTAAAATCTAGGCAAGGTCTCAGAGAGCCATCTTTTTTTTTAACAAAAAAAAAACCCAGCGGCAACAGGTGATTTTGAGGGACGAATATGCCCCTTATCGAGACTCTCGGAGATATAGGTTCGCATTGCGATTCTTTCCGGTTGTGAGAGATTGTAGAGGCGTGCTTTTGGCAGCTTGGCGCCGGGAATGAGGTTAATGGGACAGTCAAACTCCCGGTGAGGAGGTAGCTCCTGAACACCGCTCTCGGAAAACACGTCCGAGAAATCAGAGAGAAATGATGGCACAGTTTTAGTAGACACCTCTGCAAAAGTCGCTGTGAGAAAATTCTGTGGGGTTATGTCTAGTGAGCCAGGGTAACCCCAAAACTAAAGGAGAAGGCAATCCGTTAAGGACGAAACAAGATATATCCTCCACATGAGTGTCACCTACAGCTAACCGGATATTGTGAACAATGCCCTTCAGGGATCTCTGTGAGAGTGGAGCAGAGTCAATAGCAAAAACAGGTATATCCTTTTCTAATGTGCAAACCTGAAAACCATGCATGGCTACAAATTGAGTGTCAATAAGATTGACGGCCGCTCCACTATCGACAAAAATCTCACAAGAAATGACTTTGCTCTCTAGCGCCACCCTGGCAGACAGGAGAAAACGGGAACTGCAGGTCAGAGGAAAAGCATCAATTCCTACATCAACTTTGCCCAAAGTGGCAGATGAAGCAGAGTTTGATGATTTACCTTTTGAGGTTTTTCTTTTATTATCACTCTTAGTATAGTTCAAGAATCTCCTAGACGGACAAACATTTGCCAAATGACCTATGCCCCCACAACAAAAACACACCATACTCTGAGGACTAAATCCTCTTTTATCAGGGGCAAGTCGACCTAGCTGCATGGGCTCCTCCTCAGAGGGGACCGAGACAGGATGAGGCCCCTGCACACTGAATGAGTCCGCACCACTGCCCCTAGACTGACAATGGCTGGACAGAGAGGTCTCGTTTCTTTCTCTTAGACGCCTGTCAAGGCGTACCGCCAATGACATGGCAGACTCTAAGGACGTTGGTCTCTCATGGAAAGCAAACGCATCCTTCAATCTCTCTGAGAGACCATGACAGAACTGACTCTGGAGTGCAGCATCATTCCAACCTGAATCAGCTGCCCATCTCCGAAATTCAGAGCAATAAAGCTCCGCAGACAGTTTGTTCTGGCATAAAAAACGTAAGTTAGATTCGGCCAGAGCAACACGATCCGGGTCATCATATATCTGCCCCAGGGCCACAAAAAATCTTTCCACGGATCGAAGGGAGGGATCCCCCGATGGCAGTGAAAAAGCCCAAGTCTGAGCATTACCCCTGAGCAGGGAGATGACAATCCTCACCCTCTGCTCCTCATTACCAGAGGAATGGGGACACAAGCAAAAATGGAGTTTGCATGCCTCTCTGAAGCGAACAAAATTCTCACTGCCTCCGGAGAACGTTTCTGGAAGTGAGACCTTTGGCTCGCAACAGACTCCATGCATGAAGCTGAGTCATAGCCCAATGCATGAAGCTGAGTCATAGATTGACGGAGATCCGCTACCTCCAAAGAAAGACCCTGCATGCGGTCAACCAGGTCAGAAAGCGGATCCATGTCAAAAAGGACGGTTTTTTCGGATTATAATGTCATGACTCTATGTGAGCAACAAGAGCATACACAGTAAATAGAGCTACTGACCGGACCCAAACTAGGGAGGATAAAGGGTGACCCCTGTCAGACCCTCAAAGCTCTCCCTATGCTGCTAAGCACATGCCCGGATCCAAATGGTGGATCGAGGCATGCCCGCGTACCTAAGACTGATGACCACTGTAACCCCTACAATAGTGGAAGGGGCACGGCCACCGGTGCCCTGCTCAGTATATGGACGGAACCGGGGTCGTCTCGGATCCAGTCAACAAACAAACAGAAACACACAATGTCTGCACACTTAACTGAAGGAGCTGCATGCAGCAGAGAAGACAGATCCAAAGACAGCTGGCAATATCCGGAGTACTTGCTGCAGTAGAACACAGGTCCAGTGAAATGATAGCACACAAGTGAAGATGCTCAAGCGAGAGATACAACTCAAATGAGAAATATAATCCGCACCCTAGAAAGGAGGAGGGGTGATTTAAAGGCAGAGAAATCAAACACAGAAGGAACAGCTGGGAGGAAGGAAACAGAAAGTAAAGACCTCATCACAGGGGCGGAGAAACAGAGCAGAGAGAACTCCTCCAAGCTCAGGTAGTGACACTAGAACAACATATGCTCCCATCCAGACGTCATCTCTTTCAGGGAAGACCCTGCATTTTTCAACAAGATAATGCCAGACCACATTCTGCATCAATCACAACATCATAGCTGCGTAGGAGAAGGATCCGGGTACTGAAATGGCCAGTCTGCAGTCCAGATCTTTCACCTATAGAGAACATTTGGCGCATCATAAAGAGGAAGGTGCAACAAAGAAGGCCCAAGACGATTGAACAGATAGAGGCCAGTATTAGACAAGAATGGGAGAGCATTCCTATTTCTAAACTTGAGAAACTGGTCTCCTCGGTCCCCAGACGTCTGTTGAGTGTTGTAAGAAGAAGGGGAGATGCCAAACAGTGGTGAAAATGGCCTTGTCCCAACTTTTTGGGGATTTGTTGACACCATGAAATTCTGATTCAACATATTTTTCCCTTAAAATGGTACATTTTCTCATTTTAAACTTTTGTTCCGTGATTTATGTTCTATTCTGAATAAAATATTAGAAGTTGGCACCTCCACATCATTGCATTCAGTTTTTATTCACGATTTGTATAGTGTCGCAACTTTTTTTGAATCCGGTTTGTAATAAGGTTGGTTCCTGTGCTGTATATATGTAATGAGATTGGTTCTGGTGCTGTTTTTATGTAATGAGGTTGGTTCTGGTGCTGTATTTATGTCATAAGCTTGGTTCCTTTGCTGTATATATGTAATGAGGTTGGTTCCGGTGCTGTATATATGTAATAAGCTTGGTTCCTGTGCTGTATATATGTAATGAGGTTGGTTCTGGTGCTGTATATATGTAATGAGGTTGGTTCCGGTGCTGTATATATGTAATGAAGTTGGTTCCTGTGCTGTATATATGTAATATGGTTGGTTCTTGTGCTGTATATATGTAATAAGGTTGGTTCCTGTGCTGTATATATGTAATGAGGTTGGTTCCTATGCTGTATATATGTAATGAGGTTGGATCTGGTACTGTATATATGTAATGAGGTTGGTTCCTGTGCTGTATATATGTAATGAGGTTGGTTCCTGTGCTGTATATATGTAATAAGGTTGGTTCCTGTGCTGTATATATGTAATGAGCTTGGTTCCGGTGCTGTATATATGTAATCAGGTTGGTTCCTGTGCTGTATATATGTAACGAGGTTGGTTCCTGTGCTGTATATATGTAATGAGATTGGTTCTGGTGCTGTTTTTATGTAATGAGGTTGGTTCTGGTGCTGTATTTATGTCATAAGCTTGGTTCCTTTGCTGTATATATGTAATGAGGTTGGTTCCGGTGCTGTATATATGTAATAAGCTTGGTTCCTGTGCTGTATATATGTAATGAGGTTGGTTCTGGTGCTGTATATATGTAATGAGGTTGGTTCCTGTGCTGTATATATGTAATATGGTTGGTTCCTGTGCTGTATATATGTAATAAGGTTGGTTCCTGTGCTGTATATATGTAATGAGGTTGGTTCCTATGCTGTATATATGTAATGAGGTTGGATCTGGTACTGTATATATGTATTAAGGTTGGTTCCTGTGCTGTATATATGTAATGAGGTTGGTTCCTGTGCTGTATATATGTAATGAGGTTGGTTCCTGTGCTGTATATATGTAATAAGGTTGGTTCCTGTGCTGTATATATGTAATGAGGTTGGTTCCTATGCTGTATATATGTAATGAGGTTGGATCTGGTACTGTATATATGTATTAAGGTTGGTTCCTGTGCTGTATATATGTAATGAGGTTGGTTCCTGTGCTGTATATATGTAATGAGGTTGGTTCCTGTGCTGTATATATGTAATGAGGTTGGTTCCGGTGCTGTATATATGTAATGAGCTTGGTTCCTGTGCTGTATATATGTAATGAGCTTGGTTCCTGTGCTGTATATATGTAATAAGGTTGGTTCCTGTGCTGTATATATGTAATGAGGTTGGTTCCTGTGCTGTATATATGTAATGAGCTTGGTTCCTGTGCTGTATATATGTAATGAGGTTGGTTCCTGTGCTGTATATATGTAATAAGGTTGGTTCCTGTGCTGTATATATGTAATGAGCTTGGTTCCGGTGCTGTATATATGTAATCAGGTTGGTTCCTGTGCTGTATATATGTAATGAGGTTGGTTCCTGTGCTGTATATATGTAATGAGGTTGGTTCCTGTGCTGTATATATGTAATGAGGTTGGTTCCTGTGCTGTATATATGTAATGAGGTTGGTTCCTGTGCTGTATATATGTAATGAGGTTGGTTCCTGTGCTGTATATATGTAATGAGGTTGGTTCCTGTGCTGTATATATGTAATGAGGTTGGTTCCTGTGCTGTATATATGTATTAAGGTTGGTTCCTGTGCTGTATATATGTAATGAGGTTGGTTCCTGTGCTGTATATATGTAATGAGGTTGGTTCCTGTGCTGTATTTATGTCATAAGCTTGGTTCCTGTGCTGTATATATGTAATAAGGTTGGTTCCTGTGCTGTATATATGTAATGAGGTTGGTTCCTGTGCTGTATATATGTAATAAGGTTGGTTCCTGTGCTGTATATATGTAATGAGGTTGGTTCCTGTGCTGTATATATGTAATGAGGTTGGTTCTGGTGCTGTATATATGTAATGAGGTTGGATCTGGTGCTGTATATATGTAATGAGGTTGGTTCCTGTGCTGTATATATGTAATGAGCTTGGTTCCTGTGCTGTATATATGTAATGAGGTTGGTTCCTGTGCTGTATATATGTAATGATAGTGGGCACAGAAGGCATACTGAATGCCCACCATGGTGTCATTGAGCATCAGTGTAAGGGTTAATAGTAATTCATAAGTCTCTAATTTTCCCGCCTTTTGTGTTCTAATGAATGTTCATTTTACATTTTCTGAGGTGATTCTAGTTCTGCATTTTGATTGGTACCTGGTTGCCTACCTGTTGCTGAGGTACCTGTTCTCTGCCTATTCCTGATTGGAGATTGAGAATTCTGGGCGGGAAATTCGAATATTTAAGGAAGGTCGCATCAGGTCCGGAGCTTGTCCGCCGCGGAGCCTGGAAGAAGAGGACGTCGTCGCCTGAAGCCCTAGGAAGTGCCGGCCTAGCTGCAAAAGAGCTATTGGGCTTCGCCGGCATTACTAGGCGGAATTTGACAAGCGGCAGTGAAGTAGTGGCGGCGTAGGAGCAGCGGTGTAGAAGCGGCGTGTGAGCAGTGAGTCAGCGCTGCTGTGAAGAATAAAGCGGCGCTGAGTTCCTGAGGTGAGGGCCGCCCTAAAAACTGAAGAGCAGAAGATTTTGAAGAAGGGCCGAAGTTTAAAGGCAACAGTAAAGAACTCACCGGTCGGATGGAAGAGCTCCTGAGGAAGTTGATTCAGCGCGCCGAGTCAAGTGGCGGGGAGGCGTGGCTTCAACGATGCCTGGCTGACGGAGTGTCAGTTGAAGTTGAAGAGGCGGGACTTCAGGACGTCGCGGTGCGCAGTGACGTCACTGGTCAAGCGACTGCGTCTGGATCGTCATCAAGAGGCGCTTCCCATAGCGCTGAAGCTCGGGTGTCCAAACGGATCAAAAGGCCAAGGAGGGCTTATTCACCAGCGGAAGCAAGAAGCCGGAAAGGTGGCAATGTGCGCTCCTCCCCTAGATGTGCAGTATCGCAGCCTGGGGTTTTGAGTAGAGCGCAATTGCCGGCCTCCAGTGCCCCCAGCATGGACCCGGGACCGGAGAATGGTGAGGAGACATGTGGGCAGAGCTTGTCTTTGCCTACCAACATGGGTACTCAAGAGAATAAGTTATTGCTTAGCTTAGCAAGGTTATTTTCAGAATGGGCTTCAGCTAGTGTGCCTTTTTCTGTAGATTAGCCTGCAGCAGTGTGGAAGGATATTTCAGCTGATGCAGGAGCTGATATTTTGAATGTTAATAAATCAGTGAATACAATAACCTTAGATAATGGTATTGGTATAAGTGAAACCTGTTTAAAAGAAGCTTTGACATGTGACGGCTCCCCGTTGGGGTTTCACTTGTCTCAATCTGTAAAGGAAAAAATTTGGAGAAGGGAATATATTGATATTTTATCATTGCTCCCTTCTGCCAAAGAACCTTTTAAAAGTGAGAAGAAAGCGTTTGAAAAAGAGGAAGAAAGGAAAAGGATTGCGCCAAGATCTTTTAATAATTGGCTGCAAGCCTTTTTTATTTACGCTTCTGTGTTTTGTGCGAAACATCCACAGAGTTGTGTTGGTTTGTTTCAACATATGGATTCCATTTTAGAGGCTTACCATAATTTTGGCGGCCTCGCATGGTTTACATATGATGAAACTTTTCGCCAGAAGTTAGCAGTACACACTAATATGGATTGGGGTTCTAAAGATGTGGGTCTTTGGCTTAGCTTGATGTTGCCACAGAAAAGTGGTTTTCAAGCTAGGCCAATTAATTCAATGGTGTCTGGTGCTGTTAGTAAAAAAGGTTTTTGCTTTGCATATAATGAATCGGCATGTAGATGGCTGAGCAATTGTAGATATAAACACGAATGTTCATTTTGTTCAGGTGCACACCCCATGTTTCGGTGTTTTAAAAAATCTAATCAGTCCATGTTACAAAATCAACCCAATAGAGATTTTTCAAAAAGCTCAGACACCAGTGAACTGGGTAAGAATGCTTCCATGGCTAGATTTGTTTCCAGACCGTCTGAAGGCGGAGTTAATCCTTAGAGGTTTTGTTTGTGGTTTTTATGTTCCTAAATTTACTGGTAAGTGTTGTTTAGTACATGATAATTTGCCTTCAGTTAATAAGCATTTAGATATTGTTGAATTTAAGATTCTGAAAGAATTGCAAGAAGGTAGGGTAGCTGGTCCTTTTCCTTTTCCACCTTTTTCTGACTTTAGGGTCTCTCCTTTGGGAATTGTTCCAAAGAAGAATCCTAATGAATTTAGACTGATTCATCATTTATCGTATCCGGCTAAAGAATCGTTGAATGATTCTTTGGATAAGGAAATAGCTTCTGTAGCCTATACATCCTTTGACGATGCAGTTTCTTTAGTATGTTCAGTAGGGAAAGGGTGTTTTATGGCAAAGGCAGATATTAAAGCTGCATTTCGTTTGTTACCTGTGGATCCGGTAGGTTTTAATTCATTAGGTTTTCATTTTAATGGTCAATTTTTCTTTGATAAGTGTTTGCCAATGGGGTTTTCTTGGTCGTGTTTTTATTTTGAATCGTTTTCTTCATTCTTGAATTGGGTTGTTATTAAGGAGTTGGGTTCTGTTAATATTTTACATTATTTAGACGATTTCCTGTTTGTTGGTTCTTTTAATGTTTGTTCTAGTTTATTAGAGGGTTTTACACAGATCTGCCAGTATTTTGGCATTCCTTTGGCACAAGAGAAATCAGTGGGTCCTTGTCAGATTATTGAATTTTTAGGTATTATAATTGATTCAGTGAATATGGAAGTCAGGTTACCTATTGAAAAGGTGGAGAAGGCAATAGTTTTGATTAGGAAAATTGTTTCTGTAAAGAAAGCTCAGCTACGAGATGTTATCACGGTCGGCGTGACTATCACATACGTGACACAGAGGGAGGGAACGAGGAAGGCCCTGCCCAAGTGAGAGGGAAGGTGGTGACCCCTGACTCACCTTGCGGCTGGCACCTGGCTGCCCTGACGTCCCTAGACGGGTTCCTCACCCGTACGCCGATCACGTGCCTAAAGCCCTGGCTTTCCCTGAGCTGAGCCCTAGATAGTGAACAGGGCGGTGGGAACACTAGTCCGCACCACTAGCTCTAAGGGAAAACACCAAGGGGAGGACAGACAACACGGACTCAACATATAATCCCAGGTGGGCGACAACAGGAGACAACAATAAGCCCAACAGGGATCCGGAGGGTAGCACTCTGGAACGACAACCAGGATTCACAACTCCAGTGGGTCAGTATAGATGTCCAGGCAGGAAGCTCTATAACTGGCAACTAGAGAAGTGTGAGGGGAGAATATAAGGAGGTTGGGAGTGGCAGACAAGAAACAGCTGAGGAGGAGAAGCTACGGATCCCTGAGTGAGACAAAAAGGATAGCAAGGCAAACACAGAAAACAATCACTAAGAAACAACGTGATCTTTAGATATAGAGCGCGCAGCCACCCGCTGCGACTTCCTGACCCCAGGTATAACGGAGTCAGACGTGGCTCTTGATACCCTCGTGACAGATGTACAGAGTTTATTAGGTGTTTTGGCTTTTGCGTCAAGGGTCATTCCGGTGGGTCGGGTTTTTTCTAGGAGATTATATATGGCAACGAAAGGGTTAAAATCTCCTTATGCGCATGTTAGGATTACAAAAGTTCTTAAGGATGATTTAGCAGTGTGGGAAGAATTTTTAACTCATTTTAATGGTCGTTGTGCTTGGCAAGAAGAGTTTCAAGAAGCAGGGGTTATAGGTTTATTTACTGATGCTTCAGGGTCATGGGGTTATGGTACATTTTTAAATGGGCAGTGGTCTGCTGAACCATGGCCGGAGTGGTGGGTTAAGCTAGGTTTAAATAAGAATTTAGTGTTATTAGAGTTGTTTCCTATAGTAGTTTCTTTAGTAATTTGGGGTAATGTTTTTAGGAATAAAAGACTATTAGTTTTTTCGGATAATAAAGGAGTTTTATTTGCGATTAATTGCTTATCATCACATTCTGAGGTTGTTGTTAGATTATTACGTTATTTAGTTTATTGTTGTTTAGAATTGAATGTTTGGATAAAAGCTAAATATATTCCTAGTAGAGATAATGATATAGCTGATTCTCTTTCCCGCGCACAGTGGGAAAGATTCTTTTATCTAGTACCGCAGGCAGAGAAAGTGGGAATTCCGTGTCCAGAACGGGTTTGGAATCTTATCCGGAATTAATCAGCAAGTTTATTCAGAAGTCATTAGCACCCCGCACATGGGAAAGTTATTCATTGGCTTGGAAGAGGTGGTATCAATTTTGCTTAGTTAGGAATGTTTCGTGTTTCTTATTCGATTTAGATGTATTTTTTCAATTTCTCTGTTTATTATTAGATAAAGGTTTTGGCTATTCAGTTCTACACTTGACTGTCTCAGGGGTGTCATTCTTTTTTAAACTAGACGGTTTTCAGTCATTTTCTAACCAATTTGTAGTGAAACAATTTTTGAAAGATCACTTAGAAGAATTGACTCCAGAAGACCAATCACTTTTGAGTTGCTTGGTTCTTTGGTGTCAGTATTGGAGATGTGTACATTTTCAAAATTTGAGGCAATTCTTTTTAAAGTAGCTTTTGTGGTAACATTTTTTGGGGCACTTCGGGTAGGAGAGCTAGCCGCGGCTAATAAAAGGTCGTTTTCACCACTGGAAGTTAGTGATATTAATTTGTATAATAATTCAGTGGGAATTTTTATTAAAAAATCTAAAACAGATCAGCTTGCAAAAGGGTCATGGATCAGGTTAGCAATGTTAGCTGAGTCACCATTGTGCCCGGTCAAGACGGTTAGTGATTATTTTGACGTTAGACCTCAGAGAGATGGTTCTTTTTTAATTCACGAAGATGGTTCAGTTTTGACAATATATCAATTTAATGCTATTTTGTAAAAGTGTCTGGTATTATTAAACTTATCTAAAGAAAATTATTCGTCTCATTCATTTCGGATTGGTGCGGCAACAGTTGCCGCTAGTTTGGGATTGAATGAGGCAGTAATTAAAAAAATTGGTCGCTGGGAATCTGACAGATTTAAGTTGTATATTAGACCTAATCTGGTGCTCTAATTTTATTTGATATTTTTCAGGTCCAGAGCAAATGGTGGTATGGATTCTGGGCCATTCTTTCGTGTTTTGGGCAGAAAGAAGGGCTGCGGAGCGTAATTATTTGCAAAAAAGTTTTATTGGTGCTGTTTTTGTTTCCATTGTTTGGTTAGGTTTTAGAGGTTTGAAATGGTACCAGATCATTCCGATACTGAAAAATGAATTGAGGTCATTACCACAGCCTGATGTATTAATAATTCATGCTGGGGGTAATGACTTGGGAAAAATTAAAACGTTGGATCTGATGGAGCACATGAAATCGGATCTGTTTCAGATTAAATCATTAATCCCGGAGGTAACTTTAATTTTTTCCGAAATTATACCAAGATTAATTTGGAAAGGTGATCAGTATGGTTTTATGGAGAAAATTAGAAAAAGGGTTAACAGAAGTTAAGAGAAATTTCTTCCTAGTCTAAATGGTTGGTCAATAAGGCATACCGAGCTTGAGGGTTTTATTGCAGGTCTATATCGGAATGATTTGGTCCATTTGTCGGATATAGGGCTGGATATTTTCAATTCAGGTCTACAAGATATGATTGATAAGGCCGTGGTTTTTAGGGGGGGACATGTGGGATAATTCCCTCATGTCTGGTGGGTTAGTCACCCAGCTTTGCTGGGGGGACAATTGTGGATTCAATGAATTTTAAATGAGTATTTATTTATTGGTTATTTATTTATTTAATTATTATGGTGATTTTATTAGCAATATTATATTTATGTAACCCTTAATAAAAGACCACGGCCAATTTCTACCACAATAATGTGTTGTGTTTATTTTAATCAGTTTAGAAGTTAAGTTTAGTTATTCAGTATAAGTAATTGCTCATATGGCACCATGATAGTGGGCACAGAAGGCATACTGAATGCCCACCATGGTGTCATTGAGCATCAGTGTAAGGGTTAATAGTAATTCATAAGTCTCTAATTTTCCCGCCTTTTGTGTTCTAATGAATGTTCATTTTACATTTTCTGAGGTGATTCTAGTTCTGCATTTTGATTGGTACCTGGTTGCCGACCTGTTGCTGAGGTACCTGTTCTCTGCCTATTCCTGATTGGAGATTGAGAATTCTGGGCGGGAAATTCGAATATTTAAGGAAGGTCGCATCAGGTCCGGAGCTTGTCCGCTGCGGAGCCTGGAAGAAGAGGACGTCGTCCCGCCCGCCCTCCCTTGTTTTATAAAAAAAAAAAAAAAGAAGTCGTGGTCTGATATTGAAGGGGGGTTAGTCACCCAGCTTTGCTGGGGGGACAATTGTGGATTCAATGAATTTTAAATGAGTATTTATTTATTGGTTATTTATTTATTTAATTATTATGGTGATTTTATTAGTAATATTATATTTATGTAACCCTTAATAAAAGACCACGGCCAATTTCTACCACAATAATGTGTTGTGTTTATTTTAATCAGTTTAGAAGTTAAGTTTAGTTATTCAGTATAAGTAATTGCTCATATGGCACCATGAGGTTGGTTCCTGTGCTGTATATATGTAATGAGGTTGGTTCTGGTGCTGTATATATGTAATGAGGTTGGTTCCTGTGCTGTATATATGTAATGAGGTTGGTTCTGGTGCTGTATATATGTAATGAGGTTGGTTCCTGTGCTGTATATATGTAATAAGCTTGGTTCCTGTGCTGTATATATGTAATGAGGTTGGTTCCTGTGCTGTATATATGTAATAAGGTTGGTTCCTGTGCTGTATATATGTAATGAGGTTGGTTCTGGTGCTGTATATATGTAATGAGGTTGGTTCTGGTGCTGTATATATGTAATGAGGTTGGATCTAGTGCTGTATATATGTAATGAGGTTGGTTCCTGTGCTGTATATATGTAATAAGGTTGGTTCCTGTGCTGTATATATGTAATGAGGTTGGTTCTGGTGCTGTATATATGTAATATGGTTGGTTCCTGTGCTGTATATATGTAATGAGGTTGGTTCCTGTGCTGTATATATGTAATAAGGTTGGTTCCTGTGCTGTATATATGTAATGAGGTTGGTTCCTGTGCTGTATATATGTAATGAGCTTGGTTCCTGTGCTGTATATATGTAATGAGGTTGGTTCCTGTGCTGTATATATGTAATGAGGTTGGTTCCTGTGCTGTATATATATATATATAATGAGGTTGGTTCCTGTGCTGTATATATGTAATGAGCTTGGTTCTGGTGCTGTATATATGTAATGAGGTTGGTTCCTGTGCTGTATATATGTAATGAGGTTGGTTCTGGTGCTGTATATATATAATGAGGTTGGTTCCTGTGCTGTATATATGTAATGTAATGAGGTTGGTTCCTGTGCTGTATATATGTAATGAGGTTGGTTCCTGTGCTGTATATATGTAATGAGGTTGGTTCCTGTGCTGTATATATGTAATGAGGTTGGTTCCTATGCTGTATATATGTAATGAGGTTGGTTCTGGTGCTGTATATATGTAATGAGGTTGGTTCCTGTGCTGTATATATGTAATGAGGTTGGTTCCTGTGCTGTATATATGTAATGAGGTTGGTTCCTGTGCTGTATATATGTATTAAGGTTGGTTCCTGTGCTGTATATATGTAAGGAGGTTGGATCTGGTGCTGTATATATGTAATAAGGTTGGTTCCTGTGCTGTATATATGTAATGAGGTTGGTTCTGGTGCTGTATATATGTAATGAGGTTGGTTCCTGTGCTGTATATATGTAATGAGGTTGGTTCTGGTGCTGTATATATGTAAGGAGGTTGGATCTGGTGCTGTATATATGTAATGAGGTTGGTTCCTGTGCTGTATATATGTAATGAGGTTGGTTCCTGTGCTGTATATATGTAATAAGGTTGGTTCCTGTGCTGTATATATGTATTAAGGTTGGTTCCTGTGCTGTATATATGTAATGAGGTTGGTTCCTGTGCTGTATATATGTAATGAGGTTGGTTCCTGTGCTGTATATATGTAATGAGGTTGGTTCCTGTGCTGTATATATGTAATGAGCTTGGTTCCTGTGCTGTATATATGTAATGAGGTTGGTTCCTGTGCTGTATATATGTAATGAGGTTGGTTCCTGTGCTGTATATATGTAATGAGGTTGGTTCCTGTGCTGTATATATGTAATGAGGTTGGTTCCTGTGCTGTATATATGTAATGAGGTTGGTTCCTGTGCTGTATATATGTATTAAGGTTGGTTCCTGTGCTGTATATATGTAATGAGGTTGGTTCCTGTGCTGTATATATGTAATAAGGTTGGTTCCTGTGCTGTATATATGTAATGAGCTTGGTTCCTGTGCTGTATATATATGTAATGAGGTTGGTTCCTGTGCTGTATATATGTAATGAGGTTGGTTCCTGTGCTGTATATATATGTAATGAGGTTGGTTCCTGTGCTGTATATATGTAATGAGGTTGGTTCCTGTGCTGTATATATGTAATGAGGTTGGTTCCTGTGCTGTATATATGTAATGAGGTTGGTTCCGGTGCTGTATATATGTAATGAGGTTGGTTCCTGTGCTGTATATATGTAATGAGGATGGTTCCTGTGCTGTATATATGTAATGAGGTTGGTTCCTGTGCTGTATATATGTAATAAGGTTGGTTCCTGTGCTGTATATATGTAATAAGGTTGGTTCCTGTGCTGTATATATGTAATGAGGTTGGTTCCTGTGCTGTATATATGTAATGAGGTTGGTTCCTGTGCTGTATATATGTAATAAGGTTGGTTCCTGTGCTGTATATATATTTAATGAGGTTGGTTCCTGTGCTGTATATATGTAATGAGGTTGGTTCCTGTGCTGTATATATGTAATGAGGTTGGTTCCTGTGCTGTATATATGTAATGAGGTTGGTTCCTGTGCTGTATATATGTAATGAGCTTGGTTCTGGTGCTGTATATATGTAATGAGGTTGGTTCCTGTGCTGTATATATGTAATGAGCTTGGTTCCTGTGCTGTATATATGTAATGAGCTTGGTTCCTGTGCTGTATATATGTAATGAGGTTGGTTCCTGTGCTGTATATATGTAATGAGGTTGGTTCCTGTGCTGTATATATGTAATGAGGTTGGTTCCTGTGCTGTATATATGTAATGAGGTTGGTTCCTGTGCTGTATATATGTAATGAGGTTGGTTCCTGTGCTGTATATATGTAATAAGCTTGGTTCCTGTGCTGTATATATATGTAATGAGGTTGGTTCTGGTGCTGTATATATGTAATGAGGTTGGTTCCTATGCTGTATATATGTAATGAGCTTGGTTCCTGTGCTGTATATATGTAATGAGGTTGGTTCCTATGCTGTATATATGTAATGAGGTTGGTTCTGGTGCTGTATATATGTAATGAGGTTGGTTCCTGTGCTGTATATATGTAATGAGGTTGGTTCCTGTGCTGTATATATGTAATGAGGTTGGTTCCTGTGCTGTATATATGTAATGAGGTTGGTTCCGGTGCTGTATATATGTAATGAGGTTGGTTCCGGTGCTGTATATATGTAATGAGGTTGGTTCTGGTGCTGTATATATGTAAGGAGGTTGGTTCCTGCGGTGCTGTATATATGTAATGTAATGAGGTTGGTTCCTGTGCTGTATATATGTAATGAGGTTGGTTCCTGTGCTGTATATATGTAATGAGGTTGGTTCCTGTGCTGTATATATGTAATGAGGTTGGTTCCTGTGCTGTATATATGTAATCAGGTTGGTTCCTGTGCTGTATATATGTAATGAGGTTGGTTCCTGTGCTGTATATATGTAATCAGGTTGGTTCCTGCGGTGCTGTATATATGTAATGTAATGAGGTTGGTTCTATATGTAATGAGGTTGTTTCCTGTGCTGTATATATGTAATGAGGTTGGTTCCTGTGCTGTATATATGTAATGAGGTTGGTTCCTGTGCTGTATATATGTAATGAGGTTGGTTCCTGTGCTGTATATATGTAATGAGGTTGGTTCTGGTGCTGTATATATGTAATATGGTTGGTTCTTGTGCTGTATATATGTCATAAGCTTGGTTCCTGTGCTGTATATATGTAATAAGGTTGGTTCCTGTGCTGTATATATGTAATCAGGTTGGTTCCTGTGCTGTATATATGTAATGAGGTTGGTTCCTGTGCTGTATATATGTAATGAGGTTGGTTCTGGTGCTGTATATATGTAATGAGGTTGGTTCCTGTGCTGTATATATGTAATGAGGTTGGTTCCTGTGCTGTATATATGTAATGAGGTTGGTTCCTGTGCTGTATATATGTAATGAGGTTGGTTCCTGTGCTGTATATATGTAATGAGGTTGGTTCCGGTGCTGTATATATGTAATGAGGTTGGATCTGGTGCTGTATATATGTAATAAGGTTGGTTCCTGTGCTGTATATATGTAATGAGGTTGGATCTGGTGCTGTATATATGTAATGAGGTTGGTTCCTGTGCTGTATATATGTAATGAGGTTGGTTCTGGTGCTGTATATATGTAATGAGGTTGGTTCCTGTGCTGTATATATGTAATGAGGTTGGTTCTGGTGCTGTATATATGTAAGGAGGTTGGATCTGGTGCTGTATATATGTAATGAGCTTGGTTCCTGTGCTGTATATATGTAATGAGGTTGGTTCCTGTGCTGTATATATGTAATGAGGTTGGTTCTGGTGCTGTATATATGTAATAAGGTTGGTTCCTGTGCTGTATATATGTAATGAGCTTGGTTCCTGTGCTGTATATATGTAATGAGGTTGGTTCCTGTGCTGTATATATGTAATGAGGTTGGTTCTGGTGCTGTATATATGTAATGAGGTTGGTTCCTGTGCTGTATATATGTAATGAGGTTGGTTCTGGTGCTGTATATATGTAAGGAGGTTGGTTCCTGTGCTGTATATATGTAATAAGGTTGGTTCCTGTGCTGTATATATGTATTGAGGTTGGTTCCTGTGCTGTATATATGTAATGAGGTTGGTTCCTGTGCTGTATATATGTAATGAGGTTGGTTCCTGTGCTGTATATATGTAATGAGGTTGGTTCCTGTGCTGTATATATGTAATGAGGTTGGTTCTGGTGCTGTATATATGTAATGAGGTTGGTTCCTGTGCTGTATATATGTAATGAGGTTGGTTCCTGTGCTGTATATATGTAATGAGGTTGGTTCCTGCGGTGCTGTATATATGTAATGTAATGAGGTTGGTTCTATATGTAATGAGGTTGGTTCCTGTGCTGTATATATGTAATGTAATGAGGTTGGTTCTGGTGCTGTATATATGTAATGAGGTTGGTTCCTGTGCTGTATATATGTAATGTAATGAGGTTGGTTCCTGTGCTGTATATATGTAATGAGGTTGGTTCTGGTGCTGTATATATGTAATGAGGTTGGATCTGGTGCTGTATATATGTAATGAGGTTGGTTCCTGTGCTGTATATATGTAATGAGGTTGGTTCCTGTGCTGTATATATGTAATGAGGTTGGTTCTGGTGCTGTATATATGTAATGAGGTTGGTTCCTGTGCTGTATATATGTAATGAGGTTGGTTCCTGTGCTGTATATATGTAATGAGGTTGGTTCCTGCGGTGCTGTATATATGTAATGTAATGAGGTTGGTTCTATATGTAATGAGGTTGGTTCTGGTGCTGTATATATGTAATGAGGTTGGATCTGGTGCTGTATATATGTAATCAGGTTGGTTCCTGCGGTGCTGTATATATGTAATGTAATGAGGTTGGTTCTATATGTAATGAGGTTGGTTCCTGTGCTGTATATATGTAATGTAATGAGGTTGGTTCTGGTGCTGTATATATGTAATGAGGTTGGTTCCTGTGCTGTATATATGTAATGTAATGAGGTTGGTTCCTGTGCTGTATATATGTAATGAGGTTGGTTCTGGTGCTGTATATATGTAATGAGGTTGGATCTGGTGCTGTATATATGTAATGAGGTTGGTTCCTGTGCTGTATATATGTAATGTAATAAGCTTGGTTCCTGTGCTGTATATATGTAATGAGGTTGGTTCCTGTGCTGTATATATGTAATGAGGTTGGTTCCTGTGCTGTATATATGTAATGAGGTTGGTTCCTGTGCTGTATATATGTAATGAGGTTGGTTCCTGTGCTGTATATATGTAATGAGGTTGGTTCCTGCGGTGCTGTATATATGTAATGTAATGAGGTTGGTTCTATATGTAATGAGGTTGGTTCCTGTGCTGTATATATGTAATGTAATGAGGTTGGTTCTGGTGCTGTATATATGTAATGAGGTTGGTTCCTGTGCTGTATATATGTAATAAGGTTGGTTCCTGTGCTGTATATATGTAATGAGCTTGGTTCCTGTGCTGTATATATGTAATGAGGTTGGTTCCTGTGCTGTATATATGTAATGAGGTTGGTTCCTGTGCTGTATATATGTAATGAGGTTGGTTCTGGTGCTGTATATATGTAATGAGGTTGGTTCCTGTGCTGTATATATGTATATCCATTAGTGTTTTATATCCTCGCCTTATTTCTTGGTAAACTAGGAATATCCCTGCTGTACCCCCATAGGGACCTGTGAGGGGTAGAAGTCTAGGTAAGTGGACAGGGGGCCTCCACCATTAGGAGCTCTCCCTAGGCTGAGGTTATAGGACAGGGGTAGCTATAGGGACAAATATCCCCATACCCCAGGTTACCAAGTATACTGGATGCAATTATAGGATACACCATTCTGTTTTCATATTATTTGCGTTATAACAAGTGGACCCAAGTGGGATCCTTTTTAAGGTATACCAATAAAATTATTGTTTTAGGGGTTACTCTATATGCTGGAATTGTTTATTTATATAATGCTCTTGGTTTGGATGCTGTAGATGCTGGCAGATCTAACCCTTCCATTGAAAAGGGTGAAATTTGGCACCGCAAAAAAGTAGTGAATGCAATGCAGGATGCGGATCGCAGATACCATTCAAGTGAACGGATCCGCATCCGCAGACAACGGGCACGCGGTCAGTGTCTGCGCATTGCGGACCGTAGTATGTGCTCATGTACATGAGGCGTAAGACCCTTTTCACACGAGCGAGTTCCACGCATTGGACTCGCAGAGTGTGCCAGAGCAGCTGTCCTGACCTCCCAGCAGTGACAGGGTTGCATAGAATTATATTGATTTATACTATGTAACCCTTACAGTTCTGGAATGTATTGCATTAACACTGACAGCATGTGACCTCGTCAGTACTAGGAGGTCAGGATGCAGGCACGGACTTAGGGTGGCCAGACGTCCGGTTTTAGGCCGGACAGTCTGGTTTTCTGGCTCCCTGTCCTCCGTCCGACGCGGGGCCTGGACGGACACAGGGATGTCCACCCTTTCAGTAGCTCACGCCCAGACAGCAGCATTGTGCTGTCTGAGTGCAAGGATCTCAAGTCTCCCGGAGGTTCAGGGAGTCTCCCGCTATTAGATAGCGGCTCCCTGACTCCCGCATGTGAGACAATATATCCCGATATTATCGATAGCAGAGCAGAGAGATAAGAGAAGTGACAGGACACAGAGTTTAGATTACAGGTTGAATTATCCCTTTAGGGTCAAATTGGCTTCTCAAGGAGATATACACTCACCTAAAGAATTATTAGGAACACCATACTAATACGCTGTTGGACCCCCTTTTGCCTTCAGAACTGCCTTAATTCTATGTGGCATTGATTCAACAAGGTGCTGATAGCATTCTTTAGAAATGTTGGCCCATATTGATAGGATAGCATCTTGCAGTTGATGGAGATTTGAGGGATGCACATCCAGGGCACGAAGCTCCCGTTCCACCACATCCCAAAGATGCTCTATTGGGTTGAGATCTGATGACTGTGGGGGCCATTTTAGTACAGTGAACTCATTGTCATGTTCAAGAAACCAATTTGAAATGATTCGAGCTTTGTGACATGGTGCATTATCCTGCTGGAAGTAGCCATCAGAGGATGGATACATGTTCTCATTCTGTTTACGCCAAATTCGGACTCTACCATTTGAATGTCTCAACAGAAATCGAGACTCATCAGACCAGGCAACATTTTTCCAGTCTTCAACAGTCCAATTTTGGTGAGCTCGTGCAAATTGTAGCCTCTTTTTCCTATTTGTAGTGGAGATGAGTGGTACCCGGTGGGGTCTTCTGCTGTTGTAGCCCATCCGCCTCAAGGTTGTGCGTGTTGTGGCTTCACAAATGCTTTGCTGCATACCTCGGTTGTAACGAGTGGTTATTTCAGTCAACGTTGCTCTTCTATCAGCTTGAATCAGTCGGCCCATTCTCCTCTAACCTCTAGCATCCACAAGGCATTTTCGCCCACAGGACTGCCGCATACTGGATGTTTTTCCCTTTTCACACCATTCTTTGTAAACCCTAGAAATGGTTGTGCGTGAAAATCCCAGTAACTGAGCAGATTGTGAAATACTCAGACCGGCCCGTCTGGCACCAACAACCATGCCACGCTCAAAATTGCTTAAATCACCTTTCTTTGCCATTCTGACATTCAGTTTGGAGTTCAGGAGATTGTCTTGACCAGGACCACCCCCCTAAATGCATTGAAGCAACTGCCATGTGATTGGTTGACTAGATAATTGCATTAATGAGAAATAGAACAGGTGATCCTAATAATTCTTTACGTGAGTGTATATGTTAAAGGCATCCCTTCTTCTGTCTCATTCAGTAGCTATAGAACTATTGAGAGAGATGTATTTTTTTTTAAATACATTTACACATTTAACCCTCCATTTTAATTATCATATTTACCCCAGTGTTAAATTCACCCCCCCTGGATGCTTGTTTGTTCCTACAGTGGGGTAGATAATTACACACAGGGTTTTAAAGAATAAACTTCCTGA
The DNA here is from genome assembly GCF_905171765.1 of Bufo bufo. NCBI lineage: Eukaryota > Metazoa > Chordata > Amphibia > Anura > Bufonidae > Bufo > Bufo bufo. The sequence goes on from NC_053396.1 coordinate 64,327,706, forward strand.
CTCAGACCAAGAGCCGACTCAGCGAGTCAGCAAGTGAATCGAGGCATCCGCGCATGCGCATTGCGCAACCTAAGCTTCGGTTCACTTGCTTCTTGTCAGCTCAGCGAATGAACCGAAGATTCGATTCATGAATCGGATCATTTGAATGAACTGACTCAAATGAACCGATTCATGTGAAAGATCCGAACTTCCCATCTCTAGTTTACTCGCAGTAAACCTTTCCGGCAACCTGTAGCAGTGTCCCCTTCTCGGCGCGTGCGCACAGTGCAAGAAGAAGCCGATGCCAGCAGTCCGCAACGGCGCATCAGGCTGAGTCTGTGCCCACGCGCGGGATCTCAAAGCGGGAGGAGGAGGGGGAGGGAGGGAAAGGGGGCACTGAGGAGTAGAAGGCGGCGCTGGGCACGAACGGCGATGCGTGCGGCCGGGCACCATGCATCCACAGACCTCCCCTGCTTGGGCACCTTAATTCAATGATTGACAGGTTAGTAAAACCTGTTTTTCCGCAGAATAAAGCCACAAATAGCTTTTATAAGGCCACCTTAGAAATCAGAATGCTGCCCTGGACATGAGCATATGTTTAGCTCACAGGGCTTATAGGTGGTGACAGAATCCCTTTAATCATATACATAAATAGGATATTTGGGGCAGGGTAATGAGCCCAGTCCTCCACACCATAGAGCAAAGTTTGCAGATAATGCATATGTTTGGAAAATGTAACGTTTGTGAAAGAAAAAAAAAGAAAACCTCCCTGAAATGAGTTTTTGCAGGTTGGGATGTCTGTTAGTGTGAGCTGCAGCAACTGACTGTCAGTCACTAGAGCCGCAGACATGGCTCCCTGTGGCTGACTGAGGGGGAGAGAAGCCCCCAGCTGCCCCCAGATCAACTTCCATTTAGCAAGTTCTTCCCGTCCCCTCTCCTTCCTCTGTTTTTCCCCCCCAGCCGGTGGTGGGGGCGTGGCTTCATATAGGTGGGCGTGGTCTGTGAGGTGAGGCTTTCTGGGGTGAAGCCAGTGGCCACGGTACGTGGACTGGAAAAAAAAACTAAAAGTGGCCTCATGTTGTGGGTGGGTCCAAACTGACAGAAGGTGGGGCCAGTAGTACTGTACTGCAGAACCAGATACCATAGTGTAGCACTAAATACTGCCTCTCACCCCACAATATGAAGTCGTCATCAGGATGGCACTATCATTGAACTTAGGAGGGCACCTGCGGCCACTGGCCAAGTGCACAAGTGTCTGATGCTCTTACATTAATTAATGCAGAGAGCATCAGATCTTTTATCTATTCCTATCTTTGGCAAATAAAAATAAAAGCTATGAGAAAGGAATGTGTGAAGCCAGCCTGAGGCGAGAGCTGAAGGCATAAAATGCAGTAGCACTCCAGCTCAGCAGAGGGCGCTACGTTGAGTAGCACACACGGAAGTCTTGTCCCTGCGTGCTCGTCGTCTGTGGCGTAAGGTTACCCTGCCAGCCCCGGAAGAAGGAGGCCTTTTCCATTGCCGACTCAGCCATGGTGAGACTTGTTTTGCGTTATCCCAGAAATTCTATCCAACCCCATCCTCTGTCCTCCCCTCATTCCCATCTCCGATACCTTGATGAGAATGTTGTACTAGCCCTCGACACCCACTCCCGCCTTTCATTGCTGGGGACACCGGCCCGCGGCGCCTAGCAGTCATGGCCTTGTCCGGGCTCGCTGGGAGCGCTCCCGGGGCACGCGCTGTGTTGAAGCCGCTGCGCCACTCACCGGGGACCCCAGACATGGGACAAAACGTCGATGTGCGGGGATCATTGCGTGGCTGGGAATCTTCTAGAACTGATCAGTTCCTTCTCTTTTACTAAAGGCTCGTGGACCCAAGAAGCATTTGAAGCGCGTTGCAGCTCCCAAGCACTGGATGCTGGATAAGCTGACTGGTGTCTTTGTGAGTATCCTCCATGTTGTCCACCTGAGATCTGTTAGTGTACTGCTGGAATTCTCCACTCCACGCTAACCCAGTGATCTTAGAGTGGTTTTTACATTTGACATATTTGGACCTGCTGCAGTTAATTGATTCTGTGTAAAGTGTCCATAATTGTATGAACCACTGACCCACAGGCACCACGTCCATCCACTGGTCCTCACAAGCTTAGGGAGTGTTTGCCTCTCATCATCTTCCTGAGAAACAGGCTGAAGTATGCTCTGACCGGAGATGAGGTGAAGAAGATTTGTATGCAGCGCTTCATTAAGATTGATGGCAAGGTCCGCACAGACATTACATACCCTGCTGGATTCATGGGTGAGTGATTTTGGAAGCTTTATGGCATGATGCTGCCTAGTTTACTTGTGTTAGTTGCTGAAGAGTGCCAATACCTAACATAATGACGTATGTTCTCTTCAGAGCTGGTTAGGGCCTACATTGTACCGCTCATTATTCCCAAGCTAAACTCCTTGAAGACCTGTTTTGTACTATTGGACCTCTTTCACAAGTCTTTGACATCTGTTAGTAGGTCATCCATGAAAATATCTGAAGAATCTGTATTTGAGCTAGTTTTTGCCTTTTGTGTGTCATTGGTATTCCATAGATATTGCTAGGCTGTAGGTTGTTATCCAGCGAGTCTATCAATGATCTGTGAAAACCATGGACCCACACACTGTGGGCTGGATTTATCATTACACTTACATCTTACTCAACTTTTACATAAGTCAGAATTATAACCGGTCCTTTAATACTGTGATAAATGTGGTTTGACGGTAGCAGTTTATCCTTCAGTAAGCAAAAGCTGCTTACAAAAGTCGCATAAGATGAGCATGGTCCTCACTGGAGTAAAATTGCGCAATTTTTTTGACTTTTAAAATTGTCACAATAGTAAATCTTTCTAGAAATTCACTTGCATGAGAACACGCCCACTTTCAGAAAACTGGCTAGCATAGCGCAGAGCCAATAAAAGTTGCACAGTTTTAGCTATTGCGCAAAAATTTGTAACTTTTTCACTCCATTATTTTGACTTGAGCTAATGCTAAATCTGGCCCTATGTGTGTTAGCAGCGGTCCCAATAATGCCTGTACAAGCGTCATAGATGCCAGTTCAGGCCTTTTTGCTCCTTAATTTAAACAAAAGGTCTAAGGCGTACCAATACAACTTTTCCCTGCCATTATCAGTGCAAGGTAGGCTGTGAAGGGCACAGGCAGCGCGTCGATGCTGCCGTTGTCTGAAGTAACCAATAACGAAGCTCCTTGCAGAAAGGAGCGATATATATCCTGCAGCTGGCGGGAGTAATAGCTGTAAGGAGGAGGGCTGTTGCTGTACTCTGGAGGGTAGGGGGGAGTGGTGCGCTGTGCCTGAGGACACTGGCGAATATGGTGGCTGTGATGCTGTAGAGGATTCTCCAACCCGGACATCCAGTTTGAGGTACAGTACAAGGTGACAGCTCCTGATGTTACCCACCTCTTACGCCTTGTTCACACCACCACTATTTATTTCTGTTTTGCTCCATTAGATGAGCAGAGCAACGAAAATAACGGAAGTGCTGGATTGGGCACATAACTGATCTGAACAGACTCCATTTACTGTGATGTAGTCCATTCAGTTTCTCTTCAGGATCCTGTCTTTTTATCAGTCGTCCATGTATTTTTTTTATTTTTTTTGACAGAATCTGCAGAGACTCCAAATGCAGCCTCCAACGCAGATGTGAAAAAGTGTAGGCATGCGTATTACCGTATTTTTCGCCCTATAAGACGCACCGGCCCATAAGACGCACCTAGGTTTTTGAGGAGAAAATTAAGAAAAAAAATATTTTGAACCAAAAGGTGTGCTTTTGGTGGGTGGGTTTTGAACTAATTGTGGTCTGTGGATGGCGCTCTGTTATGGGGGATCTGTGGATGGCGCACTGTTATGGGGGATCTGTGGATGGCGCACGGTTATGGGGGATCTGTGGGTGGCGCACGGTTATGGGGGATCTGTGGGTGACGCACTGTTATGGGGGATCTGTGGGTGACGCACTGTTATGGGGGATCTGTGGGTGGCGCACGGTTATGGGGGATCTGTGGGTGACGCACTGTTATGGGGATCTGTGGGTGACGCACTGTTATGGGGGATCTGTGGGTGACGCACTGTTATGGGGGATCTGTGGGTGACGCACTGTTATGGGGGATCTGTGGGTGACGCACTGTTATGGGGGATCTGTGGGTGACGCACTGTTATGGGGGATCTGTGGGTGACGCACTGTTATGGGGGATCTGTGGGTGACGCACTGTTATGGGGGATCTGTGGGTGACGCACTGTTATGGGGGATCTGTGGGTGACGCACTGTTATGGGGGATCTGTGGGTGACGCACTGTTATGGGGGATCTGTGGGTGACGCACTGTTATGGGGGCTCTGTGGGTGACGCACTGTTATGGGGGATCTGTGGGTGACGCACTGTTATGGGGGATCTGTGGGTGACGCACTGTTATGGGGGATCTGTGGGTGACGCACTGTTATGGGGGATCTGTGGGTGACGCACTGTTATGGGGGATCTGTGGGTGACGCACATATAGCATCTTATGCTATGTGTCATCCACAGATCCCCTCCATAAGTGTCCCTGTAGTGAATGACCCTCAATACACACTGGGGGCCGGCATCTGCTTTTATAATGACAGCGGGGCCCGTGCAGTGACTGTATTCTACTACACGGGCCCCGCTCACTGTATAATCCTATGTCTAATAGTTAATTGTATGTAATCACATAAGGAGCGCTGTGTATTACCGGTACTTACAACTACAAGCGCTCGCCTGCTCGGTAGGTAGCAGAGAGGAGGGAGGAGGCAGGCCGGGAGGACGGGCGCTGGCAGCGTGAGTCATACGTCATGCGCCCACGCCGCCTGCTTCATTCATAAAGTGGGCGGCGCATGACGTATGACTCACACTGCCAGCGTCCGGCCTCCCTCCTCTCTGCTACCTACCGAGCAGGCGAGCGCTTGTAGTTGTAAGTACCGGTAATACACAGCGCTCCTTATGTGATTACATACAATTACAATTAACTATTAGACATAGGATTATACAGTGAGCGGGGCCCGTGTAGTAGAATACAGTCACTGCACGGGCCCCGCTGTCATTATAAAAGCAGATGCCGGCCCCCAGTCCCGCCTCCCTTACAGCTGATACACCCGCCGCACGGCATCGCGGCGGGTGTATCATTGTAAACTCAGCAAAATCAGCAGCATTCGCCGTATAAGACGCACTGCTATTTTCCCCCCACTTTTGGGGGGGAAAAGGGCGTCTTATACGGCGAAAAATACGGTATGTATCTAACATCACTCCAGATGGCGACCAAAACACTCGCCAATTTGCCTTAAAGGGAGTTTGTCACCAAAATATGACATTGTACACACCTATCCATGATTCAAATGGTACCTTTTGTAATTTTCTTCTGAGTTTCACCAGCAGGAAAAATGCACTTTAATCCATATGCAAATGAGGGCTTGCAAGTGCCCAGGGGCAGCGTTCTGTGTGTAGGTGCCCAGGCTGGTCTGCCTTCTTTTTACATTACTCCTCCCCAGCCTGTTCCTTGGCCCGCCCTGCAAGTCCCATGCGTCATCCACAGGACCGGCCGATATCCCGGGCGTGTGCAATGTAAAAAGAAGGCAGACCAGCCTGGGCACCTACACACAGAACGCTGTCCCTGGGCACTTGCAAGCCCTCATTTGAATATGAATTAAAGTGCGTTTTTCCTGCTGGTGAAACTCAGAAGAAAATTACAAAGGTACCATTTGAATCATGGATAGGTGTGCTAGAGAGCCATGTAAGTGGTGTACAATGTCATATTTTGGTGACAGACTCCCTTTAAAATTTGCAGATGGTGACAAAACTCTAGTATTGTCGCCATTTGCGATTGGACTGCCCTCAGCGCTGCAGCTGAAGAGCATACCGGGCCTTGGGCTGCGCAGCCTAGTATCTGTTTGAGAACATGGCAACCACTGCTCTCAGCGATCGCCATGTTCTCGGCAGCCCCCCCCCCCCCCCCCCCCCCCCCCCAGATACTAGGCTGCGGCACCTAAGGGGTTAATTGCCGAGGATCGCAGCGCTATGTCAGAGGGCGGGTGCTGGGTATGTGATAACGCTGCTGGCACCCGCTACCTACACTTAAATTAATGTGTTAATTATATTAATTGGTGGCGCAGTCCCCCCCTTTCAACCCTAGTATTATAAAGTATAATCATTGGTGGTGCAGTGGGCCACCCCCCCCTCCCATTGTTATATTCATTGGTGGCAGTGGCCACAGGGTCTGGTCCCCTCCCCCCTCATTGGTGGTGCAGTGGCAGCTTCTGATCGGAGCCCCGGCAGTGTAATCGTGGGGCTCCGATCGGTTACCATGGCAGCCAGGACGCTACTGAAGCCCTGGCTGCCATAGTCAGCTCCCTGCTGCTGTGTGTACTATGCACAGGGCAGCAGGTAGAGTGTGAAGTCCTATTCACCCTAATAGAGATCTATTAATGTGAGTAGTACAAGGGATTAAAAGATCCCAGGAAGCAGATTGTGAGGGGTAGTGCACGGAGAGTGCTCTGAAGAGGGGGGGGGATGTATGGAGAGCGCTGATGTGGTCACTGGTTGCAGTGGTGCCTCTCAAGTGATTGGTCTTTAAGAAGTGCAGTGGGGATAGTTTATTTTAACCTATTCTGTGTCACATATAGAAGAATATTGGTTTGAAACCTCCTTTAGAAAATTAACTCCTTAAAGAGTTAGTATACACTAATTTCTGAGACTGGCAGGACCTTTTGTTGGTGATCCCCAGTGCTAGGTCCTGGCATGTTTCCTCCCCAGCTTCCGTTGCTTGTCTTGAGTGCCTTCATGAGAACTTCCTGTTTGACGCCGTTGCAACCAATAACTGACCACTGCTTCCCTTGCATTATGTTAAATGGTCATGTGATGCAAAGGGAGCAGATCTCCACTGTGGCCAGTGATTGGCTGCAGCGGCATCAAGATAAGTTTTCATGGAGAAACCCAAGACAAGCAGTGGTGGCCTGGAAGCGAATGAGTCTAGGCCCAGCACCTAGGGATCAAGGTAGCATGATCAGCAACGTGAATTTGGCTAGTCTGAGAGTTCATAGAAATTAGTGCACAACCCCTCAAGAGCCTCAAGATAGATGGGGTTAGAATGAATCAAAAGGAGACACAAATGGGCAAATACACAAGATAAGACACGTGTTATTTTTATATATATATATATATGTCAGGCAGCACTCCTTAGTATGCAGCTGTAGCTGTATAGGTGCCCGCGGCAGTCCCTCGATACAGGACAGGATAAGGCTACTTTCACACTAGCGTTCGGAGCGGGTCCGTCTGATGTTTCATCAGACGGATCCGCTCCTATAATGCAGACGTTTGTATCCGTTCAGAACGGATCCATCTGCATTATAACTTAGAAAAATTTCTAAGTGTGAAAGTAGCCTGAACGGATCCGTCCAGACTTTACATTGAAAGTCAATGGGGGCTGATCCGTTTGAAGATTGAGCCATATAGTGTCATCTTCAAACAGATCCGTCCCCATTGACTTACATTGTAAGTGTGGACGGATCCGCTTGCCTCCGCACGGCCAGGCGGACACCCGAACGCTGCAAGCAGCGTTCAGGTGTCCGCTCGCTGAGCGGAGCGGATGCTGAACGCTGGCAGACTGATGCATTCTCAGCGGATCCGCCTCCACTGAGAATGCATTAGGGCTGGACGGCTGCGTTCGGGGCCGCTTGTGAGCCCCTTCAAACGGAGCTCACCAGCGGACACCCGAACGCAGGGGTGAAAGTAGCTTAAACAACACAGAAAATCCGCAGCACTCCTTGGAGTAAAAAAATGTGCAATTTATTCACACATGTCAGAAAAGACAACGTTTCGGTTCTCTCGCAGAACCTTTCTCAAGTCAAGTGAACATAAAGTGCATACATAAATACATCTTCACATCGTGACCAGTTAATTCATTAGCCAATACAACAACAGTGCACTCCCCTTCCTGGGTAAGCTACAGTTCATATAATTAATTCCATATGTTTAACATACGCACCAATAGATCTCAGTGCGTATCAGTGATACTTTCAATAGTGATTGATCATCATAAGTGTATAAAAGTGCGTATAATAAAGTGAACAGTGCAAATAAAAAACCAACTATAATACCTTGCCGGGAACTTATGGAGAAAAGTACAAGGAGAAGGCGTCTTTACTTGTATGGAGGCGCGCCACTCTTCCGCGTCTACTACTCCTTAGTGCGCATGTGTCGTTCCCTCTTCCCTAATGACGCAGTACATAACCACCATGCGTCACCCCTAGGCGGAGACCCAACGTGATGACGCCCGATCGACCACGCCAGCGTCCACCACGCACATCATGCATGCGCCAGTGCGCTGACTAGTCGTCCGTGCCCCCTCACAGTTCTGGATCCGCCATTTTAAGTTAGGGCACTCGTTTGGGCAATGCTTTACACCTCTATTTCTCCTTATAATTTATCATTCATACTTATTACCCGGCATAGGTAAAAGTCTAGATAGCGATACAAACAGTACATACGTAAAAGTCTAGATCGCGGTTCAAACAGTACATACGTACAGATATGTCATATATTTGACGTGAACATATCCCTGTAGCTTCCATTAAATCCACCATATACAGTATGCGAAATACGTCAGATCACAAGCCCTATGGACAGGATGTTAGCTAACCATTCCTCCTGTCACCCTAAATTCGACATTTAACCCTTTGGGTTTCAGAGTGTCAAGCTGGAAAACCCACCTAAGCTCAATTTTCTTTAATATATTTAGTCGCTCCCCTCCTCTATCCAAAGGTTTAACATGATCTATGATCATAAATCTTAGATCACTTTCCTTATGATTTTTTTTTCCACAAAATGTTTCGATACGGGCAAATCCCTTCTTTTATTCCTAATTGTCTGTGGTTATTCAACCTGGTCTTCAAATCACACGTGGTTTCACCAACATAAAGCCTTTTGCAAGGGCACCACAATATATATCACCCATGACGAATCACAAGTGAGATAATGCTTTATATTAAAGATCTCTCCCGTGTCTGGATGTGCGAACACCGATCCCTTCGCCATCAGTTTACAGTTCACACATCCCAGACACGGGAAAGCTTAGGTGGATTTTCCGGCTTGGCACTCTGAAACCCAAAGGGTTAAATGTCGAATTTAGGGTGACAGGAGGAATGGTTAGCTAATATCCTGTCCATAGGGCTTGTGATCTGACGTATTTTGCATACTGTATATGGTGGATTTAATGGAAGCTACAGGGATATGTTCACGTCAAATATGACATATCTGTACATATGTACTCTTTGAACCGCGATCTAGACTTTTACGTATGTACTGTTTGAATCGCTATCTAGACTTTTACCTATGCCGGGTAATAAGTATGAATGATAAATTATAAGGAGAAATAGAGGTGTAAAGCATTGCCCAAACGAGTGCCCTAACTTAAAATGGCGGATCCAGACCTGTGAGGGGGCGCGTACGACTAGTCAGCGCGCTGGCGCATGCATGATGTGCGGGGTGGACGCTGGCGTGGTCGATCGGGCGTCATCACGTTGGGTCTCCGCCTAGGGGTGACGCATGGTGGTTATGTACTGCGTCATTAGGGAAGAGGGACCGACACATGCGCACAAAGGAGTAGTAGACGCGGAAGAGTGGCGCGCCTCCATACAAGTAAAGACTCCTTCTCCTTGTACTTTTCTCCATAAGTTCCCGGCAAGGTATTATAGTTGGTTTTTTATTTGCACTGTTCACTTTATTATACGCACTTTTATACACTTATGATGATCAATCACTATTGAAAGTATCACTGATACGCACTGAGATCCTATTGGTGCGTATGTTAAACATATGGAATTAATTATATGAACTGTAGCTTACCCAGGAAGGGGAGTGCACTGTTGTTGTATTGGCTAATGAATTAACTGGTCACGATGTGAAGATGTATTTATGTATGCACTTTATGTTCACTTGACTTGAGAAAGGTTCTGTGAGAGAACCGAAACGTTGTCTTTTCTGACATGTGTGAATAAATTGCACATTTTTTTACTTCAAGGAGTGCTGCGGATTTTCTGTGTTGTTTATCCTGTCCTGTATCGAGGGACTGCCGCGGGCACCTATACAGCTGCATACCTTCCTCAAGCATAGAGACAGTGAAAGTGAAGGCATATCAAAAGTGCAGGACCAATCACATTAGAGTTACAATCAAGGTATAATTACGTACATCTGTTACAAAAAACAAAGTGCATGTGCATGGAGTGACATGTGCCATATGATCCACATTCTTGGGAGTGAATCCCTTTACGTAGAAAAACATATAAATAATGTGGAAGTAATACCAATAAAGATCATATTTAAAAACAGTGATGTAATAGTAAATACGGATCGTAGAAATTAGACCTTAGGAAGCTGTAGCGCCCACATAGACCATCGCGTTTGAGCGTCTCTATCTCTTCCCTGCGCATGTCCAGACAGACGTCATCGTATGAGTCATGATGCAGAGGATGTGGCGCATGCGTTCTGTGATATCAAACTAACATCGCCATCTTGTTTAAGGGCAAATTGCCCTATGTTTCTATGTGTACACAATACACAAATGTGAGCTGTACAGGATATCACCTGAATGAGGTAAATAGCCGCAGTAGGGATCTCCTACGTGTGTCGGCAGATGGATCGGGATCCCAACCTGCCGAGAGGGACACCGAACCAAGAGGCCGCAAGTATCGGAGGGGGACACTTCCATGAACCACATCGACAACAGCAGCCCAACCGCTAACAATAATGCAGCCACAGAGGAATCATCCCTCCATATAGTAAAACAGCAGGGAAATAATAAATCTAAATCTGCAAACAAAAAGAAAATGAATGTTTTTCTTTTTGTTTGCAGATTTAGACTTGGTTCGGTGTCCCTCTCGGCAGGGTGGGATCCCGATCCATCTGCTGACACACGTAGGAGATCCCTACTGCGGCTATTTACCTCATTCAGGTGATATCCTGTACAGCTCACATTTGTGTATTGTGTACACATATAGAAACATAGGGCAATTTGCCCTTAAACAAGATGGCGATGTTCGTTTGATATCACAGAACGCATGCGCTGCATCATGACTCATACGATGACGTCTGTCTGGACATGCGCAGGGAAGAGATAGAGACGCTCAACAAACGCGATGGTCTATGTGGGCGCTACAGCTTCCTAAGGTCTAATTTCTGCGATCCGTATTTACTATTACTTCACTGTTTTTAAATATGATCTTTATTGGTATTACTTCCACATTATTTGTTTTTCTATGTAAAGGGATTCACTCCCAAGAATGTGGATCATATGGCACATGTCACTCCATGCACTTTGTTTTTTGTAACAGATGTATGTAATTATACCTTGATTGTAACTCTAATGTGATTGGTCCTGTACTTTTGATATGCCTTTTTATATGCCTTCACTGTTACTATGCTTGAGGAAGGCTCTTGTGAGCCGAAACGTCGCAAGTTTGCCATACTATGGGTGATTAAAACACTTTATTTCACAATTATTTTGGAGCGCAGTCCGACTTCTTCCGTCTCTACAAATATTGGGTATAGCCGTTACCCTGTGCTGGACCTTGCACCCACACTTGGGCTGGTGCTCCATATAGATAGATATAGATAGATAGAGATATTGATCGTTTTTTTCCGTGCCACGGACCGCAGCTACTGCTCATAGTGGTCGGGAGCCGGCTATGTGATTCTGCAGCCAGCTCCCGCCTCCTGTATATGAATGATTGAGAGACTTATCTTCATTGGTGGCGCAGTGCGCCCCCCCCAGTATTCATCATTGGTGGCGCAGTGCGGCCCCCACCCCAATAGTAAAAAACATTGGTGGTGCAGTGTGCCCCCCGCAAGCCCCCCAGTATTAATCATTGGAGGCGCAGTGCGCCCCCAATCCAAATAGTAAAAACATTGGTGGCGCAGTGCGCCCCCCCACCCAGTATTAATCATTGGTGGCAGTGGCCACAGGATCCCCTCTCCCCTGCTCCTCCGATCGGAGCCCCAGCAGTGTAATCCTGGGGCTCCGATCGGTTACCATGGCAGCCAGGACGCTATTGAAGCCCTGGCTGCCATGTTCAGCAGCTCCATGCTGCTGTGTGCACAGAGCAGCAGGGACAGTGTGAGCTTTTATTCACCCTGATAGAGATCACCCTGATAGTCCCTAAGGGACCCACAAAAATATTAAGTATAAATGAAAAAGATTTACAAAAAAAATACACGTTAACAAAAAACATATAAATTTTCAGCAGATTTGTGTAGGAATTTTTTTTTTTTCTCAAATAAAAATACCCAGAATATCGGTATAAATTATCGACTATCGGCCTGAAAGTTCACAAATTATTGGTATCTGCCCTAAAAAATCTATCGGTCGATCCCTTAAATATATATAAATATGATTTTTTTTTTTTTTTTTTTTTTTTTTTTTTTTTTTTGAAGCTCCATTTTTGTTTAGAATATAAAATAAAAAAATCATGGATTTTTTTAAATCCATTTATTGCTCATTTCTTATGTTGGCCTGCCACCTGGTGGCCAAAATAAGAATTGCAGCTTAAATGCCCTGAGTCTCTTCGGCGAGACTCTGCATATTAAAATCAATTAACAGCACCCTAACTGGCCGCAGAGGATGCTGGTAAAAAGCCTGGATTTATTTTTTTTTTTTTTCCTGAGGATAGCTCAATATTAAAATCCCTGAAAACACCTTTAAGATCCAGGTGCTCTTTTGAAAACTAAAATATTTTTTGGTGGGACAATACAGTTAACCCCTTGAGTCCTGTATTTTTATTTTATTTTTCATTTTTGGAGTTTTTATATTTCTTCATTTATATACTATAAATGTTAAAGTATAAATCTGAAGGTGTCGGCCCTTTAAAGAATAATGAGGGGGGAGTCGCAGAGAGCGACAAGGAGAAAGCAAAGCTGTTAAATTATATTTTTTTTTCTCCAAGGTATTCACTGAGGAAAATAAACTGTCAGTTGACATGCAGAATGTAAAAATAAAGTTCCCATTTAAAGTGTCCTGTCTGACCCAGGAAGAAGTACATCAGTGACTTAAAAAGATTAAAATAGACAAATCGCCAGGACCCCATGGCATACACCCCCGTATCCTAAGGGAATTAAGTAATGTCATAGCCAGACCCTTATTTCTGAAATTTGCAGACTTTATACTGACAGGGAGTGTCCCACAGGATTGGCGCATTGCAAATGTGGTGCCAATATTCAAAAAGGGTCCAAAAACAGAGCCTGGAAACTATAGGCCAGTAAGTTTAACATCTGTTGTGGGTAAACTGTTTGAAGGTTTTCTGAGAGATGCTATCTTAGAGCATCCCAACAGAAATAAGCAAATAACGCCATATCAGCATGGCTTTGTGAGGGATCGGTCATGCCAAACTAATTTAATCAGTTTCTGAGGAGGCAAGTTCTAAAATTGACAGCGGCGAATCGATGGATGTCGTATATGTGGACTTCTCCAAAGCATTTGACACTGTACCACATAAAAGGTTAGTATATAAAATAAGAATGCTCGGACTGGGAGAAAACGACTAAGTGGGTAAGTAACTGGCTGAGTGATAGAAAACAGGGTGGTTATTAACGGTACACACTCAGATTGGGTCACTGTCATTAGTGGGGTACCTCAGGGGTCAGTATTGGGCCCTATTCTCCAATATATTAATGATCTTGTAGAAGGCTTGCATAGTAAAGTATAAATTTTCGCAGATGACACTAAACTGTAAAGTAATTAACACTGAAGAGGACAGTATACTACTACAGAGGGATCTTGATAGATTGGAGGCTTGGGCAGATAAGTGGCAGATGAGGTTTAACACTGACAAATGTAAGGTTATGCACATGGGAAGGAATAATGCAAGTCACCCGTACATACTAAATGGTAAAACACTCGGTAACACTGACATGGAAAAAGGATCTAGGAATTTTAATAAACAGCAAACTAAGCTGCAAAAACCAGTGTCAGGCAGCTGCTGCCAAGGCCAATAAGATAATGGGTTGCATCAAAAGGGGCATAGATGCCCGTGATGAGAACATATTCCTACTATACAAATCATTAGTCAGACCACACATGGAGTACTGTGTACAGTTCTGGGCTCCAGTGAACAAGGCAGACATTGCAGAGCTGGAGAGGGTTCAGAGAAGGGCAACTAAAGTAATAACTGGAATGGGGCAACTACAGTACCCTGAAAGATTATCAAAATTAGGGTTATTCACTTTAGAAAAAAGACGACTAAGGGGAGATCTAATTAATATGTATAAATATATCAGGGGTCGGTACAGAGATCTATCCCATCATCTATTTATCCCCAGGACTGTGACGAGGGGACATCCTCTGCGTCAGGATCAATAACTCCATTATGATTACCGGTAACTTTCTTTTCGGGAGTCCTCCACTACAGCACAGCTTGTTAGAACTATTATATAAAGTATAGCGATTCATGCCAAAAAATGGTCTGCAGCCCCTTGAAATCCCTTGCGATTTGTCATAAGAAACTTGATTATCCCTTGGAGCTCTAATGGGAATGTGGATTCGGTTTATGGCCACTGCACATAGGATAACCACTTTGCCAATCAATATAGGGTCTTCCGAAGTTCCCCCTTTGGCAGGCAAATGAAATGCTTTAGTAGGTTGTTCTTAGTGATTATGTAGCTTTACTTACCAGGGAACATACAAGAGGACAATTCTACACCATAGAGCTTATTCTATACTTTCTTGGCGTAGCATACCCCCCCCCCAAAGACGATGACCCTTCTCCGATATGGATTGGTAGTGTTTTTTTTTTTTTTGCTATTGTGTAGTAATATTATATATTAAAGGGGGTTTCACCAGCCATAATACGTTTTCAAACATACCCCGGGACATGCAAAAATCATGTCCCCACTGCATATCGTCAATGTTCCCCAAAACATTGGCCCATAATATATCCCTATTTAGTCTCACTCTTCCATAAGGCCGTCTCCTGCTACCCCTGAGCCAAGATCCAAAACACTGCAACTTTTCTCCTGTGATCTTTGTGCATGGACTGTAGCTTCATTGTAGTTTTTACTGCTTGCCTTTATAGTTATTTCAACTTTCATCAATTATTTTGGATATGTCCAATTACATGACCTGTTAAGGAGACAAAAACAGCTATCATTATGGTAACCTTGCTCGCCAACCTCCATGGGCAGTCGACAAAACCCTCCTAATTCTGCAGCATATGTTTTGTCATGCTGTTCCTCCTGCAAGTTTCCACCTCGTGCTTAAAGTACCTGGCCCATGCTTAGGCATGTGTGAGAACTGTAAAATAGGATTCATTCTTCTGTTTTACAGATGTCATCAGCATTGACAAGACTGGTGAACACTTCCGTCTGGTATATGACACCAAAGGGAGATTTGCGGTGCACAGAATCACAGCTGAAGAGGCAAAGGTAAAGGACCTCACTTGGGGGGCCTGTGCATTAACCTATGTTCATTTGTTAGTGTGCACAGTTAATACACTGCAAATGCAACACTGTGGTCTGCAACGTAGTGTGAAAAGTTTTTAATTTGTGGTTTGAGTTTGAGAGCTTTAAAGGGATATCTCCTCCATAGGCCAATATGTGTAGAATATGCCATAAATATCCAAGGGCAGGTCCCTCCCATGCCCCACCTGGTGTGGTGGCTTCAGCCGCCAAATCTTGGCAGATAAGATTGCTTATACAGTCATGTGAAAAAATTAGGACACCCTTTGAAAGCATGTGGTTTTTTGTAACATTTTTAATAAATGGTTATTTCATCTCCGTTTCAACAATACAGAGAGATTAAAGTAATCCGACTAAACAAAGAAAACTGAAGAAAAGTCTTTTCAAGATCTTCTGTAAATGTCATTCTACAAAAATGCCTATTCTAACTGAGGAAAAAGATAGGACACCCTTGCCCCTAATAGCGAGTGTTACCTCCTTTGGCTGAAATAACTGCAGTGAGACGGTTCTTGTAGCCATCTACCAGTCTTCGACATCGGTCTGAGGAAATTTTACCCCACTCCTCAATGCAGAACTTTTTCAGCTGTGAGATGTTTGAGGGGTTTCTTGCACGTACAGCCCTTTTCAAGTCACCCCACAGCATCTCAATGGGATTCAAATCTGGACTTTGACTTGGCCATTCCAGGACTCTCCATTTCTTCTTTTTCAGCCAATCTTTGGTTGATTTACTAGTATGTTTTGGGTCATTGTCATGTTGCATGGTCCAGTTCCGCTTCAGCTTTAATTTTCTAACTGATGGTCTCACATGTTCTTCAAGCACCTTCTGATACACAGTAGAATTCATCGTGGATTCTATGATGGTGAGCTGACCAGGTCCTGCTGCAGCAAAGCAGCCCCAAACCATGACACTTCCACCTCCATGCTTCACAGTTGGTATGAGGTTCTTTTCTTGGAATGCTGTGTTTGGTTTACGCCAAACATGTCCTCTGCTGTTGTGTCCAAATAATTCAATTTTGGACTCATCTGTCCAAAGAACATTATTCCAGAAGTCCTGGTCTTTGTCAACTTTATCTCTGGCAAATGTCAGTCTGGCCTCGATGTTTCTCTTGGAAAGCAAAGGTTTCCTCCTTGCACACCTCCCATGCAAGTTAAACTTGTACAGTCTCTTTCTGATTGTAGAGGCATGTACTTCTACATCAACAGTAGCCAGAGCCTGCTGTAGTTCTCGAGATGACACTTTAGGGTTTTTGGAGACCTCTTTTAGCATCTTGCGGTCTGCTCTTGGGGTGAACTTGCTGGGGCGACCAGTCCTGGGCATGTTGGCAGTTGTTTTGAAAGCCCTCCACTTGTAGACTATCTTCCGGACAGTGGAATGGCTGATTTCAAAATCTTTTGAGATCTTTTTAAATCCCTTCCCAGACTCATAGGCTGCTACAATCTTTTTTCTGAAGTCCTCTGACAGCTCTTTTGCTCTCACCATGGTGCTCACTCTCACTTCAACAGTCAGGAGCACACCAAACTAAATGTCTGAGGTTTAAATAGGGCAAGCCTCATTCAACATGCAGAGTAACGATCTACTAATTATGTGCACCTGGTGTGATATACCTGTGTGAGATCTGAGCCAATTTAAGAGGGAATACATGTGAGGGTGTCCTATCTTTTTCCTCAGTTAGAATAGGCATTTTTGTAGAATGACATTTACAGAAGATCTTGAAAAGACTTTTCTTCAGTTTTCTTTGTTTAGTTGGATTACTTAGATTAAAGTAATTACTTAGATCTGTATTGTTGAAACGGAGATGAAATAACCTTTTATTAAAAATGTTACAAAAAACCACATGCTTTCAAAGGGTGTCCGAATTTTTTCACATGACTGTATGTGAATGTTTCGGCTGAAACTGCCAAGTAAGGCTACTTTCACACTGTCGTTTTGCCTTTCCGTTTGTGAGATCCGTTCAGGGCTCTAAAGCGGTCCAAAACGGCTTAGTTTTGCCCTAATGCATTCTGAATGGAAAAGGATCTGC
Source organism: Bufo bufo (assembly GCF_905171765.1). Taxonomy (NCBI): domain Eukaryota; kingdom Metazoa; phylum Chordata; class Amphibia; order Anura; family Bufonidae; genus Bufo; species Bufo bufo. The sequence continues at coordinate 64,345,191 of NC_053396.1, forward strand.
TCAGAATGCGCCAGTTTGCCTCCATTCAGTCTCCATTCTGCTCTGGAGGCGGACACAAATGCTGCCTGCATCGTTTTGGTGTCCGTCTGATGAAACTGAGCCAAATGGATCCGTCCTGAAACACAATGCAAGTCAATGGGGACGGATCCATTTTCACTTGCACAATAGAAAACTGGTCCATCCTCCATTTGACTTTCAATGGTGTTCAAGACAGATCCGTCTTGGCTATGTTAAAGATGATACAAACGGATCCATTCTGAACGGATACAGATCCGTTTCAGGGCTCTCACAAGCGGCCCAAAACGGATCAGTTTAGCCCCAATGCATTCTGAATGGATAAGGATCCGTTCAGAATGCATCAGTTTGCCTCCAATCAGTCTCCATTCCGCTCTAGAGGCGGACACCAAAACGCTGCTTGCAAACGCTGAGCCAAACGGATCTGTCTTGATTTACAATGTAAGTCAATAGAGACGGATCCGTTTTCACTGACACTATGGTGCAATTGAAAACGAATCCGCCTCCCATTGACTTTCAGTGCAAGTCAAAACGGATCAGTTTGCATTATCATGGTAATGCAAATGGATCCGTTCTGAATGGATACAAGCGTTTGCATTATAGGTGCGGATCCGTCTGTGCAGATACCAGATGGATCCGCACCTAACGCAGGTGTGAAAGTAGCCTAATATGGTGCAGACTGTATTATACTTGGTTGAGGTCAGTGGTAACTGCGTTCCTGACTGTTTAACCCTCAGCTTAGTGGCAGGTGTAATTTCCAACCAGGAGACCACTACAGAGTACTTAAGTGAAGCTTTGCCTTGGGTGCATGCAAGAATAAAGGATCTCTGCATTATGCAAGTAATCACATAGGTTGTGGCATCCATGCCTATTATAAAAATCCATATCATTCTGTACTTCACTGACTTGTAACGGCTTTATTCTTTGACTACTTGGGGTTTATTTCATAATACCACTCTGCTCCAGTTCTGATGTTAGTGTATGAACAGTCCATACCTACTGATATATATATATATGTAGTCCTTTGCCATTTACAGTACAAGCTTTGCAAGGTGAGGAAGACCTGGGTGGGTACAAAAGGAATCCCTCACTTGGTAACCCATGATGCCCGCACAATCCGTTATCCTGACCCCCTCATCAAGGTCAATGACACTGTTCAGATTGACCTGGAAACTGGCAAGATTACAGACTTTATCAAGTTTGATACTGGTAAGTGTGCTCACGACATAAATGGACATAAGTCATCCAGCTCTGTACCGTGATTTACATCTTAATGCAAGGAATCTAAAACCTGTTTTGCATGACCCTTTTCCTGGCCCGTTGACTGCACTTTCTGACTGTGTTCAGTTTGTCCATATTTTCAATCTGCGTGGCATCAGTATGTTAAAAACTGAAGAATTCGCCCCCAGCATCTGCTAGCAACAGTCAATGAAAGATGGTGTACATGTGCTGTCGTCTCTTCACTGAACCATTGACTTGAGTGGGCCTGTTCACTATGTAAGCCACACAGATTATGCATGTCGCAGTTTACTTAGAATTCATCTGTTGTGTCCGTACCACTCTTTAGCAGGTGACATGCATGGGACTGCAAGGGATAAATTTACTACACTCAATCTTGTACTAATTTTTCATTAAGGCTAGGTCTACACGACGACATGTCGTGCGACAGATGGGGCACAAGTCTAGGGATCGACCGATTATCGGTTTTACCGATATCGGATGATATTCAGTATTTTGATCGGTGTTGGCATCTATTTTGCCGATATTCTGATAACTTTTTGGGAACACAGATCGCGCTGCTGACAGCGCTCTGTGTTCCCTCAGCAGCACAGGGGAGAAGGAAGCAGTGTCTCCCTCCACCTGTGCTGCGCCACCAATGAAGATAACTCTCATTAATTCATATACAGGAGGCGGGAGCTGGCTGCAGAATCACATAGCCGGCTCCCGACCTCTATGAGCAATAGCTACGATCTGCGGTAGTTAACCCCTCAGGTGCCGCAGATCGCAGCTACCGCTCATAGAGGTATGTGTGTGATTCTGCAGCTCCCGCCTCCTGTATATGAATTAATGAGAGAGTTATCTTCTGGTTGCGCAGTGCCCCCCCCCCCCCCCCCCGTATTAATCATTGGTGGCAGTGGCCACAGGATCCCCTCTCCCCTGCTCCTCCGATCGGAGCCACAGCAGTGTAATCCTGGGGCTCCGATCGGTTACCATGGCAGCCAGGACACTATTGAAGCCCTGGCTGCCATGGTAAGCTCCATGCTGCTGTGTGCACAAAGCACAGAGCAGCGGGGACAGTGTGAGCTCCTATTCACCCTGATAGAGATCTCTCAGGGTGAATAGGACAAGGGTTGTAGTCCCAAAGGGGGCTAAAAGTTAGTAAAAAAAAGTAAAAAACAAAAATGCCAAAATATGAAGTATAAATGAAAAAGATTTACAAAAAAAACTACACGTTAACAATAAACATATTAATTTTCAGCAGATGTGTAGGAATTTTTATTTTTTTTCAAAATTGAAAATTCCCAGAATAACTGTATAAATTATAGGCTATCGGCCTGAAAGTTCACAAATTATCGGTATCTGCCCTAAAAAAAAAATCGGTCGATCCCTAGGCACAACTACATTGCAACATTTTTACGCGCCAATGTTGATGCGACAATTTTTATAATGATAGTCTATGGTGTCGCATATTGAATAAATTTTTTTTGCGACTGTAGCAGTATGACACCATAGACTATCATTATAAAAATGCAACAAATGTCGTCGTGTAGACCTAGCCTAAGACTGCAAATCACACAGCATACTACCACCTACTGAATTCCAGGCCAATAGGTACCCCAACACATGAACTGCCTGCTGTCCAGCAGTCAGACAAGGCACTTTAAAGGGAATGTGTCATCAGGAAACAAACTATTGTTGCATTGTGTGTGTATATGTGTGTGTATGTATGTGTGTATATATATATATATATATATATATATATATATATATATATATATATATATATATATATATATATATATATAAAAATTATAAACATTTTGAAAGAATTTTGGTAATCTTAGTTTTCCATGTCAATATCTATATTTAAATAAAAACCATAAAATACTGCAGTTTTCACACTGGTCACTAATCCTAATAGGCGCCACTTCTCGATCTGTACTGATCACTTTACTGCATTTATATAATATTCTAAACATGCGTGTAATAAGGAGATATGACCTCTATATAGATAAGACAGGATCCACCATTCGCAATAGGTGATTGTCAGAGCTTATCTATTCTTTCTTTGTACAATGACCTCTGCATAGGTCACAGCAAATCTCAAACTCTTCAGTATAAGTCAATTAGGTCCCCTTCTGTCAGTTGTCTATGGCCATGTGGCTGCCGTAAAGCAAATTATTATTTTTTTTTTTTTACTGCTTTGCAAACAGCTTGGGCAAGATGGCCGCTCCCATAATGTTGAAGAAAGTGTTAAAAATTGTAATCGGAAAATAAAATCCGACTAGAAAGAGATACGTGTTGCTATCAGGTTTTCTCGCCCATATTCATTGGAGGACAGAGACCATGGGTATAGCCATGTCCTTTAGGAGGCGTTGACACTAGGTAAAGTTGTTAGCTCCTCCCCTGGCAGCTATACCCCCTCCAGCCTGGAGAGAGCGCTTCAGTTTTTTCTAGTGTCAATAGGACGCAAGACCTCCCTGCTCTGCAGGGATCTCGTGAAGATTTTTTATTTTAGTTTAGTTTATTTTTTTTTCCCTTTTTCAAATGGGCAAACAGGGACGCCTCGCCTCCCTGTTCTCCCGGGGTCGAGTTGCGCCAGTGCCAGTCACCCGCACTGCTGCCTCCCCCACAGAAGACAGGGTGGACCAGGGCAGCCTCGCTCCCTGCATCCTGCCAGCCAAGGGGTCACCCCTCCAAGCCCCCCTTTCCAGCGTCCTGCCACTACGGTGCCAGTAGCTGAAGGGGTGACCCTGCTGGACCAGAGGAGGGGTAAAGATAGCGGCAGGAGAGGTGAGTACACGGGACTAGGTGAGTATTTAACCCTCTGGGTTGGTCCCCCCCTCCCTCTTGGTGGCAGCATAGCCCAGCACCCCTGAAGCATTCCCCTCCGGCACAGGCCGGTTGATTGAGGAGGACATAGGGGGTTAATAGGTGCGGTATGCTTACTGGCGCCAAATTAGGTGGTCTATAACTCCCTAGTGCCTTATTTACATGCCGGGTTCGCCCAAATAACCCAAGAGCAAGGTAGTACATTACACTACTGGGAGCTTGCCCCCCCCCACCCCCCCCTCTCCTACATTACTGCTGTAATCGTGTTGTAGGAACCTGAGGGGGTTAACCACGATGCGTTCGGCTGGCACCACTTCGGTGCTCTGGCCGTGATTTTTGCCGCCCTGCTCAGAGAATATGGCGGCCGTTCACACATGTGGAGGTGCTCTTGACACCTCCCACATTTGCTCCCTTTGGAGTGGACGCCGTCGCGCCGCTCCGGGAAGGGGTTAACCGCCCTGTGTTCGCCCGCCCGCTCGGAACATAGGGCAGACGGCATACATGTGGAGGAGACTCAGACACCCCTCACATTACACCCATTGGAGCGGACGGTTGCACCGCTTCGGAAGGGGTTAACTACAGCACGATCGGCCATGCACCTCATTGGTGCTCCTGCCCGACCCCTGCTATCTACGGCCCGGCCAGCAGGGTGACTCCCCCCATTCAGTCCGGCCGGGCTGTGACACGGTGGGGGGGCAAGGCAATCTCTCAATCTCTGAAAAGCCGCGGCTTGCTGGGCCGCAGCCTTCGTCCCTGGGGGGGGCGCACTCTGGCGCAAATTCTTCCCGCCCTTCTCCCCCTCCCCCAGTCGCCTGCTGAGCCACTGCCTTAACCCTTCAGGCCATCCACCATTCTTCGGCGGGCACCTGATTATCTGGGCCCCTTCCCCCTAAGTACACTGTACATGAGGGAGGATTTAACCCCTTACTGCCTCTTGTCATTGAGGCCGGCTTCCTAGTTTTATAAAAAAAAAAAAAATAATAATATAGGACATGTCCGTCCATACGGGTCCCCCTCCTCAGCCACACTCTCATAATTCCCAGTACCGCCTCCGGGCTGTTTGGTTGATTCTCCTCCTGCGCAACCCAGTGAAGGACCACTGCAGGATCCCAATTCCGTCCTCCGGGGCCATTTTGGTTGATGATTCTCCACCTTCTCTATCCAATGCAGTATCCCAATTCCGTCCGGGGCCGTTTGGTTGATTCTCCACCTGCAAAATCCAGTGACGGACCACCGCAGGGTTGGTTATTCTCCACCTGCGCAACTTGGTGAAGGTTCTCTGCAGGATCCCAATCTATCCTACGGGGCCGTTTGGTTGATAGATTCTCCACCTGTGCCATGCAGTGGAGGACCTCTGGGATTCCCAATCCACCCTCCTGGTTGTTGGTTAATAATTCTCCACCTGCGCAATCCAGTGGGGTCCGCTGAAATCTCCCATCCACCCTCCGGGGTTCTTTGGTTGATAATGCACCACCTTCGCAATCCGGTGGAGAGACTTCTGGGAGTTTCCGTTCCACCCTTGTGTGGTTTGGTTAAGTCCCCGCCTGCGCAGTCCACAACTGCCAGGGGCGAGATTCTGAAGGGTAGCTCTACGTGCAAGCGAACCGCAGCAAGACAATTTTCTCCTCAAATATTTCCGCTCCCCTACTCTTCCTCCCTAAAAATCATGCTCAGACACACCCTCCCTCACGGTGGCCGGTCCATCCGGAAGAGGGGAGAATCTCTGATTCAGATCCTGTTGAGTCCGAATCTATCTTCCAGAGATTGCGTCTAGGTGGCCAGCAGTATTGTTGTATGCATTACCCACTTCTTTTGGTCGTGTAACTGCACTACTTCAGGATACAGTGCCTGCTTTATACATTGTCCCCTGCCATAGGTGGACTAAGTACAATGACTTGGGGTTCAGGACCTGCCATATGCAGATTCATCGGTGGCGCGATGACATGTCACTGGTTACATTATGTGCTGTATGCATTACCCCCTTAGGTGCACTATTGCACTCCACTGGGTACAGGACTCGCTATATGCGCTGGTTCGCTGTGACATTCGCCCCCCTTCTTAGGTGGTGTTCTCCCCACCACTGACCAGTACTTGCCGTATGCTCACACCTTCCTTAGGTAGCTAATTACTCTACCATTGACTACGGTTTCAACTGTCCGCTATCCTTCCATAGGCGTAGTGTTGCACATCTCCGTGCTTCCGTCGCATTTCCCCCTTCCGCTAGTGACTCACAAGCGGGAAGTAACTAAACATCTTTTGCGGCTCTAGGTGCCTTCGCTTATTTCCAAAAGGGCGTGGCTACAGTTGGTTCTCGCAGGCGCCCGACACTTACCCTAGTGTTATATGGGTGCCACCAGTGGATACGGTGGCTATTCCTCGTTACAGCCTACTTTTGGTGTTGGTTTCGCACCTGATTATGGCATCCTCTGTCTTCCAGGGGGTTCCTAGCATCACTTGTGGGTCCCCCCACCTCCATGGGCCTCTGTTGCTCCGGTCGGTCCTGATATTGTCCGCATCAATACATAATACATACTCTGTTGTACTTGCCTAGTGTGTACGTTCAGCGGGTCGACTCTTTTCGTTGACTCCGTATTCTCTATCCACCACTCCCAATTCTCTGGGGAAGTGGTTATGCTGGCGACTCTGATTTAGCTCCTGCAGTTTGTTTTCCTCCACAGGTGCGGCTTGTCGCTAATGTTTAAGTTCATGGTCGCTGCGGTGGGACATCCCCCTCTGGTAGGGGTCCTACCCTGGAGCTAGCTTGGCAGTTGTGCCTGTTCAGCACCCTTCCAGGTAGAATTTTTAGGGTTAGCTCCACGCAACTGGGGGAGTGTGGCACGTGGTTTCTACGGATGGCATCGGGCCTCTCCCTCAGTTTTTGCGTTGCCGCGGCAGGCGCTGGCTACCACTCTGGTAGCGGTATTATTTTCCCTACATGCTTGGGTTCTTACTGCACAGCCCCTCGCTAGGCGGGGGACTCTTTAGCACCGGATCGGTGGCTTCTACGGGTGGTCCCTCCTCTGCTGGGATATGGGTCTGGCATTGCAGTGTGACTTCCCTTGCCTGGCTTCCTTCTCGGGCGGAGTTCTTTTGGCATGGCCGCTTGATCTTTGGCTACTTCTGTATAGCGTCGGTCTCTTACAGGGTAGGGGCTTAGACCTAGCCTATTGCTTGTCCTGTTTTTCCCCCTCTGGCTCATGGTTCATTGTCTTCCGTATGCCTTGGTAGTTCCTACGTTGCTACCTTCCCTCACCTGCGTTGCATGGGGTATTTGTTTGGTGCCTTTCCATTCCAGACACGATCTGGTCCTAACTGGTGGGCTGTGCCGCCCTCCACATTCTTCCTCCTACAGGGACTCTTCCATTGGTCCGGGTGTGCTAACAGTATTTGCACAAGGGCTTTCGCCTTCTCTCCGGAGCCAGAGTTCCAGAAGCATCCGCCATGGAGGTCCTGATTCTCCTTGGCGGGAGTTTCTTGCCCTCCTTCTCAGGGTTCTACGGAAGGTCCGGATGGAGGACATTCAGACATATCCTAGTCGCTCCGAAACTGACTCGTCGTGCGTGATACGCCGACCTCGTTCTCCTGGAGACGTCCCTTGGTCACTGCCACTCAGACGTCCTTCTTTCTAGGGGTTCAGTCTTACATGACCTTTTCAATGACGGCGTGGCTATTGAGACCGCCGTTCTAACGTGGAGAGGGTTTTTCGGCGGATACCTTCCTCACTATGATTCAGGACAGGAAGTCTGCATCGCCAGTATCTATTTTGGGACCTGCAGGTCCTTCTGAGGCTTCTCTGAAGCCAAGATATTCCCCTCACTTTGGTGTTTTCTCTCTCTCCTTTCTACTTTAAAGGGAGTCTTTCACGCCGATTGACCCTATTAACCTATTAAACAGACTTATGTCCACGGCATCCCCCCTATTAAAACAGTTCTTACCATTAGTTCCCTGCTAGCATCGTTCGTCCGAAAAACACTTTTTTTTTTAATTCCGTATGCAAATTAGGCTGTGAAGGCGCCCAGGGGCGGCCTTACCACGGCCGGTGCCCAGGCCCCTGGGTCATTTTCATACCAATCCGCCGCGTCTGCCCGCCCTTGGTCTCTTCTCTATCCTTCCTCCTACTGTCCGTAATCCCACGCATGAGCCGATGACTGCGATATCGGCGCGTGCGCATTGGATGACCACAGTCTGGCCGGGGCATCACAGTTTACTGTGCGCATGCGCCGGCCCGGGCCTAACCTGCGTTCTTGCTGTGATCATTCAATGCACAAGCGCCGATATAGCGGTTATTGGCGCATGCGTGGGATTACGGACAGTAGGAGGAAGGATAGAGAAGAGACCAAGGATGGGCGGGCAGAAGAGGGGGAGTGGATTGGTATGAAAATTACCCAAGGGCCTGGGCTCTGGCCGTTGTAAGGCCGCCCCTGGGCACCTTCACAGCCTAATTTGCATACGGAATAAAAGTGTTTTTCGGACGAACGATGCTAGCAGGGAACTAACGGTAAGAACAGTTTTAATAGGGGGGATGCCGTGGACATAAGTCTGTTTAATAGGTTAATAGGGTCAATCGGCGTGAAAGACTCCCTTTAACCCCTTAAGGACGCAGGGCGTACCGGTACGCCCTATTTCCCGAGTCCTTAAGGACTCAGGGCGTACCGGTACGTCCTAACTTGAAATCTCTATTCCGGCGCCCCAGGGGTTAATCAGAACAGGATTTCGGCCCCCCTATCGGCGATAGGTCAATTCAGATCTGCGGTTTGCTGCGCTTTTTGCAGTTTCTGATCAGAAACTTTAGAGTGCCTAAAATCAATGTTGCACCCCTGCACGATTTGATGCCGGTGGGGGGGGGGGTGTCGCAGGCGGTGGGGGCGCTGCGGGCGGTGTGGCAGGCGGGATCGCGATCCCCCGCCCGCCTCCCCTTTAAAATTCGTTGGTGTTCAGTGGGTATACCAGGGTGCCAGCACATTGCTGGCACCCTGGTATAAACGGCTGACATCGGTGATGCGATGTCAGCCGTTTAACCCTTTCCATACAGCGGTCTGTACAGACCGCTGTATGGAAAAAGTTAACAGTAAGAGGGAGCTCCCTCCCTCTCCCATCGGGGGGCTGCAGTGCCTTTGCAGCCCCCCGATGGGGAGGGAGAGAGCCCCCCGACAGATCCCCTCCTTACCCTTCCCCGTCTGCGCAGTTCTGACCAGTACTGAGCAGACGGGGAAGGTTCCCATGGCAACAGGATGCTGTCTCAGGCATCCTGCTGTCCATGGTGCTGACCAGATCTGTGCTACAAGGCATAGATCTGTTCAAAGTGTAAAGTACAGTACAATATATTGTACTGTACTATATAGACATCAGACTCACTGGATCTTCAAGAAGTAGGTCTGGGTCAAAAAAAAGTGACACATTTATCACTGATTAAAAATGGAAAAAATAAAATTCCCTACACATGTTTGGTATCGCCGCGTCCGTAACGACCTGATCTATAAAACGGTCATGTTACTTTCCCCGCACGGTGAACGCCATAAAAATAAAAAAATAAAAACTATTAGGAAATTGAAATTTTGCCCACCTTACTTCCCAAAAAAGGTAATAAAAGTGATCAAAAAAGTCGCATGTACGCTAAAATAGTACCAATCAAACCGTCATCTCATCCCGCAAAAATCATACCCTACCCAAGATAATTGCCCAAAAACTGAAAAAACTATGGCTCTCAGACTATGGAAACACTAAAACATGATTTTTTTTGTTTCAAAAATGAAATCCTTGTGTAAAACTTAAATAAATAAATAAAAAAGTATACATATTAGGTATCGCCGCGTCCGTATCGACCGGCTCTATAAAAATATCACATGACCTAACCCCTCAGGTGACCACCGTAAAAAAATAAAAATGGTGTAAAAAAAGCCATTTTTTGTCATCTTACGTCACAAAAAGTGTAAAATCAAGCGATTGAAAAGTCATGTGCACCCCAAAATAGTGCCAATCAAACCATCTCATCCCGCAAAAAATGAGACCCCACTTAAGATAATCGCCCAAAAACTGAAAAAACTATGGCTCTTAGACTATGGAGACACTAACATTTTTTTTGTTTTAAAAATGAAATCATTGTGTAAAACTTAAATAAAAAAAAAAAAATTGTATACCTATTAGGTATCGCCGCGTCCGTGACAACCTGCTCTATAAAATTACCACATGATCTAACCTGTCAGATGAATGTTGTAAATAACAAAAAAAAACGTGCCAAAAAATCTATTTCTTGTTACCTTGCCGCACAAAAAAGTGTAATATAGAGCAACCAAAAATCATATGTACCCTAAACTAGTACCAACAAAACTGCCACCCTATCCCGTAGTTTCTAAAATGGGGTCACTTTTTTGGAGTTTCTACTCTGGGGGTGCATCAGGGGGGGCTTCAAATGGGACATGGTGTCAAAAAAAACAGTCCAGCAAAATCTGCCTTCCAAAAACCGTATGGCATTCCTTTCCTTCTGCGCCCTGCCGTGTGCCCGTACAGCGGTTTACGACCACATATGGGGTGTGTCTGTAAACTACAGAATCAGGGCCATAAATAATGAGTTTTGTTTGGCTGTTAACCCTTGCTTTGTAACTGGAAAAAAAATATTAAAATGGAAAATCTGCCAAAAAAGTGGAATTTTGAAATTGTATCTCTATTTTCCATTAAATCTTGTGCAACACCTAAAGGGTTAACAAAGTTTGTAAAATCAGTTTTGAATACCTTGAGGGGTGTAGTTTCTTAGATGGGGTCACTTTTATGGAGTTTCTACTCTAGGGGTGCATCAGGGGGGCTTCAAATGGGACATGGTGTCAAAAAACCAGTCCAGCAAAATCTGGCTTCCAAAAACCATACGGCGCACCTTTCCCTCTACGCCCTACTGTGTGCCCGTACAGTAGTTTACAGCCACATATGGGGTGTTTCTGTAAACGGCAGAGTCTGGGCGATAAAGATAGTCTTGTTTGACTGTTAACCCTTGCTTTGTTGGTGGGAAAAAATGGGTTAAAATGGAAAATTAGGCAAAAAAAATGAAATTCTCAAATTTCATCCCAATTTGCCAATAACTCTTGTGCAACACCTAAAGGGTTAACAAAGTTTGTAAAATCAGTTTTGAATACCTTGAGGGGTGTAGTTTATAGAATGGGGTCATTTTTGGGCGGTTTCTATTATGTAAGCCTCGCAAAGTGACTTTAGACCTGTAGTGGTCCCTAAAAATTGGGTTTTTGTAAATTTCTGAAAAATTTTAAGATTTGCTTCTAAGCCTTGTAACCACCCCCAAAAAATAAAATATATCATTCCCAAAATGCTACAAACATGAAGTAGACATATGGGGAATGTAAAGTCATCACAATTTTTGGGGGTATTACTATGTATTACTGAAGTAGAGAAACAAACTTTGAAATTTGCAGATTTTTCAAATTTTTTGGTAAATATGGTATTTTTTCTATGTAAAAAAATTTTACTTTTTTGACCCAATTTTAGCAGTGTCATGAAGTACAATATGTGACGAAAAAACAATCTCAGAACGGCCTGGGTAAGTCAAAGCGTTTTAAAGTTATCAGCACTTAAAGTGACACTGGTCAGATTTGCAAAAAATGGCCAAGTCCTTAAGGTGAAATAGGGCTGAGTCCTTAAGGGGTTAAGGGTTGGACCTTTTTGTTTAGCCCCTGTTTCCTTGATAGGTCAGGTGTTGACGCTTCCGTCTTGGGCAGCCTTCCAGTTTCCCTGGTGCCCGTAGGAATCTTCTTTCAAGCAGCGGCACATATGGTTCTTATGTATCGTCCTTACAGCCTTGGGATCTGAATATGGTTTTCTCAGCATTCCTTCTTCTCCCGAAGGTAGTCTCTGACTTCCATAGCACGTTCCTTTCCTTCACGCCCTACGGAAGGGTGATACATTATGGACTTTGTCAGTGCTCTACTCATTATTAGCAGCCTCCAGTTCCTCTCGGCGTATGGACCCCCTTTTTCTCTCAGGGTGGTCATCGCTGGGGATTGGCGGCCCCCATATGGCGATTGCACGTTTGATTCGGTCTCGCAGTGCTGCAGCTTACCGCGCTTGGAGCGGGGCTCCACCCTTAGGTGTTACGGCTCACTCCCCCAAAGTGGTGGGCGCTTCTTGGGCTAGGAGGAATCGCGCTTTGGCTGCACAGTAATGTAAGGTGGCTCTGGTCCTCCTTGCACATGTTCGCAAGAAGTTGCCAGGTGCATACTTATGCATCGATGGTCGCTGCGTAGGCCGAGTGATCTTGCAGGCGACAGTTCTTAGTTGACTGCACAGGCGCTTGCTTCATGGGTCTGTGGTTTTTCCCTCCCTGTTGGACTGCTCTCGGACGTCCCATGGTCTGTGTCCCCCCCCCCCCCCCCCCAAATTAATATGGGCGAGAAAATGAGATTTTGTAAAACTTGCCAGTAAAATCTTTCTCGCTCTTCATTGGGGACACAGCACCCACCCAGTATCCTCTGTCTCCACCCCCCAGTATTGCTGTTCGGCCACAGTTGTGGCTGTTGCTGGTTAGAACCTGGTTCGGTTCTTGGCATTGTTGCTGTTCCACATTGTTTCGTTGGTTTACTTGCTTGCTTCTCCTACTGTTTCTCACAAACTGAAGCTCTCTCTCCAGGCTGGAGGGGGTATAGCTGCCAGGGGAGGAGCTAACAGCTTTATCTAGTGTCAACGCCTCCTAGAGGACATAGCTATACCCATGGTCTCTGTGTCCCCCAATGAAGAGCGAGAAAGATTTTACTGGTAAGTTTTACAAAATCTCGTTTTAACTGGCAGATTAAATTTTTTATATTTTTTTGACACCTTTCCTTTAACCTCTTCCGGACATGGGGGCCTTGATGTCCCGGTACTTGGGGCATACCGGTACGTCCTGTGTCATCATTGAGCAGGCACCTGGGGACAATGTGACGGGGTGAATTCCCTTTCCAATACACCACCAATCACCATCCTGCAATCCTGACTACATCACCTCTCAGGATCGCTCTCATTGGTCGGGTGGGAGGGCGCGCATTTCAAATTGAATCAGCGCTCCTCTTCTCCTTTTCAGTCCAGGAGCCAAGGAGAGCGGAGCGCTGCGTCGGATCTCCAGCCAGCACCCCCATCTGTGCCCCAGCACCACCAGGTATTTAGGGAAAGGTTAAATCTGGTGTCTGGGGTCCTCATATACGTACGCTGACTGTGGCCGGCACTCTTAGCGCATCGCACGCCCCACTGCTGATCAACTAAGGACGGTTTATCAGTTATTATATTTTTTTCTGTCAGGCTTAGGGTAAGTTCGCGAACACCCGTGCCCCCACACACGCGCACACCAAATAAAGTTTATCACACACACACTCCTCTATGGCCCGCTGGATGTTATCGGCCGAGGAGGCATACACCCAGCTTGCCTCTGACTCAGAGTCCCAGTGATGACGAGGATGGCCCCACTTTCCTTTTGTCATCCGCGTCATCTGGCCATGATGAGCTGCCAGGCGGAGCAATGGGACCGCCATGCTAGGGACCCTGTGGCCCACCCTAGTACAAGCAGCTCTGGGGCTCGTACTAGTTTTCCGGCCCACCAGTTTAGTCCACCGGAGCCCCCTGCCGGTCAACTTGTCTGGTATACCCCAGAGCGTTTTGAGCCCGTGATTCCTGATTTTGTAGGCCAACCAGGAATCCAGATTTCCACAGTGGGCTTCACTGAATATGACTTATTTTTTTTTTTTTTTTTTTCCCCTTTTTCTTTTTTTTTCCCTCCGGTGACCACTTTATAAATCTAATGGTGGAGCAAACCTGTACGCCCAACAGTTTGTTGCTCAACACCCGGGCTCCTTTTTGGCTAGACCCGGTGGCTGGACCCCCAGTCAGTGCAGCAGAGATGAGGACATTTTGGGGCCTCCTGTTGCACATGGGCCTAGTCAAGAAACCGAGTGTTAGGCATTACCAGACCCCACTTTACAGTACGGCTATGACACGCTCCTGGTTTAAGGCCATCCGGAAATGCCTGCATTATTCAGATAAACAAAAAAGTTGCGGTCTACTTGGTACGGGTTGCATTGTACAACTTTTGTGCTGTCCCAGAGCGCTGGCAACACAGGGACATTCCTTCAGTTCTATGAGGCAGTCCTCAAGGCCCTGATCTTTTCTGACCGGTAAAGCGCAGGCTGGAGTACCTCGGGGACTGGAGGCGCCTGGATCGTCCCTGGCCAACACTTTCCATGTGTAGTTCCCCATACTGGAAAGAAGGGACGGACCCAAAAAGAGTGCTGTGTGTCACAAGAGGGGGATACGGAAGGACACCACTACTCAATGTGACATGTGCCCTGATCATCCGGGCCTCTGCATTATTGGTTGCTTCAGGAAGTACCACACTTCCATGGAGTACTAAATTTATATCCTAATTTAGCCACTGACAATCGGATAAAAAAAACTATGGTTCTCAGACTTGAGACAAACTATTTTTTTTAATCAAAAATATTTAGTAAAACTAAAATAAAAAAAAGTAGACATATTAGGTATTGCCGCATCTGTAAGAATCTGCTCTATAAAAATACTCCATGACCTAACCCATCAGATGAACACGGTCAAAAAAATAAATACTGCCAAAACAGCTTTTTTTTTTTATCTGTTTTTTTTCCCCCCAATAACAAAGCAAGGGGTTAACAGCCAAACAAAACTTAATTTCTCGCACATTCCATTGGGGAACACAGACCATGGGTATAGCCTAGGTCATTACTAGGAGGAGACACTATGCAAATAAAAGAGAACTCCTCCTCCACGGGCTATACCCCCATGCCCCACCGGGAGGTCCCTAGTCTTGCTTAGTGTCGGATAAGGAGGTGACATTTTAGACTCTACTCCTGTTTATTTTTTTTCAGTAAGAGGACGCAGGGTCGCATATTGCTTCCCTGGTCTCTCGGTGGAGCGAACTGGCGTCCCTGGCTACCTCCCCCAAGAAGATAAGTGGTATCGGGCTCGACCTGCAGCTCCGACTGCCTACCAGATCTGGGGTCACCTATCCTGCCCTCCTACCAGATCACTGCCACTCCTTGTGCCAGCTGACTGAAGAGGTGACCGCCGCTGGTGTGGAACAGAGGGCGAAGACTGCAGGACGCAGATAAGTACACGGCACTCCTGCAGAGCCATCTGTTTCCCAGTGTGACACTTGGGGCCCGCTTGGTGGGTGGCGTTGAGGGGGGGGGGGGGGGGGTGGAGAGAAAGGATTCCTGTCTGGGGCAATCATTCTTAAGTGGCAGCTTCCTCTTCACCTGCGCTGTTCATTCTCCTACCTTTCTTACGGCCGCTACTCTGATCCCCCGCCATGCCGTGTTTTTTTTTCATACTTCCCGCGTGCAGATTTCGCGCCTTCCTTGGCGCGATCAGTGGGCAGAGCCCTATTTCTTCAGCTCCTGCGCTTCCGTCTCAGCGCTCTCCACACGCGGCTGCTCCACACGTGTCGCGGTAGGATAGTTGTTTAGCTCAGCGTGCTGCAGGAACGGTAGGAGACCCTGACCCCTTTTTTCTTCTGGGATTGCCGCCATCATGCCGAAACCTGGGGCTCCCCAAAAATACAAGACTGCTCCTCAGGCCCCACTGGGGTCATGTAAGGTCTGCTGTTTGCCACTATCGCCACTGGATCCTGTGACTCTTGCCTTGCCTCTGGACAGGATCATCCTCCTCTCACTCAGCCCAGTCCTCCCTCTGCCCCCGTGGAACCCGCCTGGGCCTCTGCCATATCTGGGGCGGCCGCGGATTTAGCCCAAGTCTCTCGTGCCGCCATGGCCTTCATGGAACGCATGGCGTCCACAGATCCTGTGGCTTACACCAATCCACTTACCAGTGGTTCCCACAGAGGCCGCTAAGAGGCAGCATACACGGCAGCATCCTTCCTCGGATCATTCTGCTTCCCCCTCCTCACCTGAAGGCCTGTTCAGACACTTCCCCTCCTCGCAGGGACCATAGATCGGAAGGGGAATGATCCAGTTCTGACGAGGACACAGAGCTGGAACCCTTGCCCAAGCTGTCCACTATGGTGGCGGCGGTCCGAGATACTTTTGAAATCCAGGGGGAATCTCCTTCCGCTAGTAGCCAGGAATTCCCTCTTTTCCATTCTAGGAAACCTCAAACGGTTGTATTCCCCATCCACGGCGAGTTCGACAATGTCCTCTTTAAGGCCTGGGACCACACTAATCACCGATTTTCTGCCAAACGCATGGATACTCTTTTTCCGGCAGACAATGTGCAGCAGTGGTCTTCTCCTCCTAAGGTCGACCCGCCGGTGGCCAGATTGGCTAAGAATACGGCCATACCTGTCTTGGACGGTTCCTCTCTACGGGACTCTGTTGACAGGCGTTTGGATTCTCTTTCCAAAGCCATTTTCACTCTGGCGGGCACAGGTCTGCGGCCCGCTTTCGCTGCGGCCTGGGTATCCAGAGCGCTTTCGGTATTGTTGCAGCGCTACCATCAGGACCTCGCGGAGCAGGATGCCTCTGCAGACACCTTGAACTTTGTCCTCCAGATGTCTCGGGCGACGAAGTTCCTCTGTGAAGCTTCCTTTGATGTTAGCATTCTCTTTGCGCGGGTTTCGGCCATTTCGGTCACTCAGCGCAGAGAAGTTTGGTTGAAGGTTTGGGACGCTGACTCTTCCTCCAAGCGTTCCCTCACTAACCTCCCCTTTGCGGGTTCCAGGCTTTTTGGTGCGAAGTTGGACGAGATCGTCTCGGACGCGACAGGAGGCAAGAGCACCAACCTGCCCCAATCTAGATCCAAGCGCACCTTCAGAGCTCTGTCCTCCGGTTCTAGGAACCAGTCCTTTCGTCACTTCTCCTCTTCCAGGTCTGTGGCGGCACCCATCGGAAATACACAGGGCGTACAGGTACGCCCTGTGTCCTTAAGTACCAGCACATCAGGGCGTACCTGTACGCCCTGTGTCGGTAACAGTTTAAATACAAAGTAAAAATAGCTCCTCCCCATGCTGTGATCACCACTGCATGTAATAGCAGCTTTCTCCCCCACTAGCAAGCAGGCGATTGCAGAGAGGGAGCGCTAGCCTCCAGACAATCTGCCACCCCGGGCTGTGTAATTCAACCTTTAAAATGAGTGTTTGAACTATTAGTAATTTTAAAGGGGTTCTCCGGCCTCTACTTGAAAATTGTCTATCTTCATAACCTGTGGAGGGAAGCTTATTACACCAATACTTACCCTCCACAGCGCAGCCCTTCCTATAATGCTCTTCACGGTCACGTGACCGCTCCTAAAGCAGTTTGAAGTCTTCCGCTCCAACGCAGTCCTCTTCTTTTTCTGCCTGAGGCAGGAGACTGAATGTCATCACGGGACCGCCAGCCTTCTGAGTGTACAGGCTTCTATGTGAAACCTGTACTGACTCAGGTACAGCACGATGTAAGCGCTGTACATGAGTGACAGCATAGCGATCACCCACAGAGGCTGATCGCTACGCTGTGGAGGTCATGAGGGGAGCTGTGCATGGCACATGGGAGACACTTTGGATGGCACTGGCTGGCACCAAGAGTGAGCCCATAACAGTGATATCCACAGTGCTCCAATAACAGTGACACTTATGGGGGTGCTGTGGATGCCACTGTTATGGGGGCTTAGTATGAGTGATGGGGATCATGCAAACTACTGTGACTGGCCCAGGAATCCATGTGTCAGCCACAATTTCCAGGCCAACCTCGGCTCCCCTAACCAGATAAGAGACTGGCTGTATCATACATTACTGTCATATCGTCCAGTCAGGAGAGTGCGGTCTGCCTGGGAGATGTAGCGACACGCGGACCATGTTTCCCAGGCTAATCATGGTCTTATCTCACGTGTATCGCATGATGGCCCAAGATAAAACCCTTCAGCAGTCGGGACCAAAAAAGATAGGATTAGGCCTCATGCACTGGACCGTATCCGTTATGCTTTCTCCAAGTAGATCTGCTAAATAAGGATACTGCCTGTGTGAGATGTGCATTTTTTTCCAGAGCCATTGAGTTCTATGGGTTTTAGATTTGCATTATGAAGACCAGACATGTTCTATCTTTTGCTGTACTAATATACGGATTTGGAAAGCACAGTGTCAGTTCTGCAAAAAAAAGAACATGTCATATTTTGGTCCTCATAATGCAGACCTGAAATCCATAGAAATCAATGGGACTGCAAAAAAAAATGCTGTGGTCGTACACGGACAGTATCTTTATTTAGCGGCTGTTAGGATTAGATACAGATGTGTTTGGATTAGGGCTGTTTCGATACCATCAAAAAGTATTGCGATACTCTACTCTATACCATTCGATACCACGCAAAAAAACAAAGCAAACTTCCAGCCCATAATCCAACAGTCCTATCCTATTTTTTTTGGGGGCGCGGTTTTTATTTTACGGTGTTCACCACATAGGAGATATTTTAATAGTTTGGACTTCTCAGATGTGGCCATATGTAATATGTTTATTTATTATTTATATGTAAAATTGGGAAAGGGGGTGATTTTTATCTTTTTTTAATTTTATAACCATTTTCCCCTGTAGGGGCTAGAACCTGGGTTCTTGTAATCCCTTGTCCTACTAACCCTAATAGAGCTCTATTATGGTGAATAGGACTTCACACTCCCCCTGCTGCCCTGTGCATAGTAGACACAGCAGCAGGGAGCTGACTATGGCAGCCAGGGCTTCAGTAGAGTCCTGGCTGCCATGGTAACCGATCGGAGCCCCAGGCTTACACTGCTGGGGCTCCGATCAGAAGCTGCCACTGCCGCCAATGAGAAACTGCCTCCTTATCCCATAGTATCCAGATTTGGGTCTTTGTTTGTGGAAAATAATTTAATTAAAATGGAAAAACTGCCAAAAAAGTGATTCTGAAATTTCATCTCCATTTTCCATTTCATTAATTCTTGTGGAACACCTAAAGGGTTTAACAAAGTTTGTCAAATCAGTTTTGAATACCTTGAGGGGTGTAGTTTCTAAAATGTAAGCCTCAAAGTGACTTCAGACCTGAACTGGTCCTTTAAGGCCCCTTGCAGACGAGCGTGTCCAGATGCGTTGCGTCTGCGATCAGGGTAAATCGCGTGAGTAGGTACGCAATTGCAGTCTGACTGCGATTGCGTTCCGATGTTCAGTTTTTATCGTGCGGGTGCAATACGTTTTGCACGCGTGTGATTAAAAAAAACTGTCTGTGGTGCCCAGACCCGAACCCAGTCTTCACTGAAGTTCGGGTTAGGGGTTCTGTGAATATTATTTTCCCTTATATGTTATAAGGGAAAATAATAGCATTCTTTAATACAGAATGCTTAGTAAAATGTGGCTTTAGGGGTTAAAACAAACTCTCATCCTGTTGTTTGCGCAGGACTTTTGACGTAATCGCGCTCACCACGTGGTCAGCGTGATTACGTCATCAAAGGTCTTTTGGCAGGTACAGAAAGATGATGCCGGCTGTACGAACAGGATGAGGTGAGTTAATGTTTTTTTTTTTTTTTTTTTTAACCCCTAAAGCCACATTTTACTAAGCATTCTGTATTAAGAATGTTATTTTCCCTTATAACCAGTGAAAACTGGCCTGGGGTTGAAAGGGTTAAGGCACATGTTATGTTTGCATTTTGTCTCGGCGGAATCTGCTGACTTCATTGGTTCCTCTTGTCATTTTATCTTCTATATGAAAGAATCTTCATATAAGAGGATAAAAAAAAAATATATAAAAATTATATTATCCTTCAGGCGGACATAAACACGCCTCTAAGTTCTTTTTATCAAGCATCTTAATTTGATTTGTGCAAGCAGTGAAACAAAGGGACAATTGTATATGCAAAAATATATAATCATTTATTATAAAAACAAAGAATATAAAAACAATACAACTGCAAAACAAATGAAGTTACAAAGTAACACCCAAAATGTACCACATGGTGGTGTTGACACACCCCTATCTGATCAGCACAATATGATTTATTGATTTATGACAACCAGTGTCATATTTACAAACTGACTCATATACCAAGAGAAACTTAGGATCTTCTGTTTATCAAACAGGCTATAACAATGAAACATCGATATACAGGAAAATAACCATCCCTTGACTCTGTTTTCCTATGACCAATCAAAAATATATGATAAAATATTCAGCTCGGCAATCAGACTAAGGAAAATAACTTTCCACGGGTTTAGTCCTCTTTTCAAATAATGTCAGATCTTCCATTAACAATATGCATCTTTGCTAAGAGAATAATCAGCACTATGGAGACTCCTAACACTATATATTCCCACAGTATGGGAACTCTTGGCTATATACAGAGAGAAATATCTTATTAATATCACGAGTAGTAAACAAACTATACATTACCAGGTCAAAGGTAGACAGAGTTCAGATGGGACCAATTCTGAAGAACTTTCCTAGTAATCCAAAAAGAATCTTCTGGTAAAGTTTTTTTTCTTTTTGATTGGATGGATATATGGATCTTTATGGCTTTTTTGGATCTCCCTTGCTACCCAGCACACGAATAATTATTCCCCCCCTTATCTAAGAATAATCCCCTTTAGATTAGGGATTCCCAATCGGGTAAGGTGGGTGTATTCGCATGCTAATAACACCATGATGTAATATTAACGCCTAATATGGCAGGGCTTGAAAAATTTCCTTGGAATCTAGGAGCCAGCTAAAAAAAGTTAGGAGCCAGGCGGAGCCGTGTCATAAAGCCCCCAGTAGGTGCCCGAATAGTCTCCCCCCTCCCCCCCACACTTTTCCATAGAGCCCCCCAATAATGCCATGTTACATATACCGCTGCTCCGTCCCCGGATGTGGAGCTCCGGCGCAGCACGGCAGTTCGCGGTGAGAGGCCGCCGGACTAAAAAGTTGGACATGCAGTACTTTTAGTCCGGCGGTCTTTCAACATGCACTGCCGTGCTGCGCCAGAGCTCTGCCCCCATTATAGTCAATGGGGACGGAGCGGTGGTCCGGCGAAACAGCGGAAGGACGGATCCGACAGGGTGAACAGCCTGCCCAATCCGTCCTGCCGCAAGTGTGAAAGTACCCTTAGTTATATAGCTATTGAATGAGACAGAAGAAGGGATGCCTTTAACATATATCTCCTTGAGAAGCCAATTTGATCCTAAAGGGTTAATTCAAACTGTAATCTAAACGGTGTCCTGTCACTTATCTCTCTGCTCCTGTCCCTTAATCTTATCACTGCTGCAACAAAAGCATCAGAGGACAGCCTCAGTGTAAAATGTTCTAGAGTCTGACTCACGGCTCTTTTAACTCAAAGAATCGAATGAGTCTCTAAGGGTACTTTCACACTTGCGGCAGGACGAATCCGCTCTGTCCCCATTGACTATAATGGGGACGGGGGCGAAGCTCCGGCGGTGCACGGCGAAAGCCGCCGGACTAAAATTACTGCATGTCAGGTTTTTTAGTCCGGCGGCTTTCGCCGTGCTGCGCCGGAGCTCCGCCCCCGTCCCCATTATAGTCAATGGGGACGGAGCGGCGGCCCGGGGGCACTGCGAAATAGCCGCAGGACGTATCCGACATGGTGAACAGCATGTCGAATCCGTCCTGCCGCAAGTGTGAAACTAGCCTAACTAAGTCGGATCTTTAGATTCTTTTAACTTGTGACTCATTTGATTCATTTCTATTCTTAGACTCCCTGTACTACTCCGACTCAGAGCTGCTAGTGCTTGCCTTGCCTCAGCTCTGGTTGGTTGCGGGGAGGGGAGGGGCTGGCAGAAGCAGCTTCCACTCTAGGATCAGATTACACTCCTCCAGAGTCCCTCCCCTTCCTGCTGCCAGCGTCTCACTCTGTGTGTGCTGTGACTCACTGACTCAGACTGAGGAGCTGTTTCAAACGGTGCTGCCTCCGGACAGAACGGCAGCCCGCACCAATCGCCCGGGCACCTTTGAAAACGGGCTGACAAATCCCCAAGCGCCAGGACTAAATTCCTGGTCGCCATGGCGACCTGGCGCCTGGGATTTGTCGAGCCCTGTAATATGGTATAGAACAAATAATGAAATAATATAATATTGTCCATCTGCCTCCAGATGGTACTGCAGATGAACATCACAACTTTTAAGCATTAAAATTAAATATCTAATCATACGTTCAACATGACCTCCTTGACCTTTTAACATACATCATTGAAGGTCTTTTCCTGACACTTTTAATTACCTATATCCTGGACTTGTTGGAGTTGGCTGTCTTCTCCTATCTTTTTGAAATATAGGTTGACTTGATAAATTTTATATAGCGGCTTTGATGCTTGGCATCGGAACTTATACATTTCACTTATCTACATCCATGAATAACTATTGTTTTGAAATAACATTTACTCTTTTCAGAAACCCAATTAACATAAACTTACTTCAATGTTTCTGTACTTTCAACATGATAAATACATGGATCGACCGATATTGATTTTTTTAGGGCCGATACCGATAATTTGTGAACTTTATGGCCGATAGCCGATAATTTATACTGATTCTGGGAATTTTCATTTTTGAGAAAAAAAATTCCTACACAAATCTGCTGAAAATTAATATGTTTATTGTTAATGTGTGTTTTTTTTTTTTGTTAATGTGTTTTTTTTTTATAAATCTTTTTCATTTATGCTTAATATTTTTTATTTTTATTTTTTTTATTTTTTTTACTAACTTTTAGCCCCCTTAGGGACTAGAACCCTTGTCCCATTCACCCTGATAGATCTCTATCAGGGTGAATAGGATCTCACACTGTCCCTGCTGCTCTGTGCTTTGTGCACACAGCAGCATGGAGCTTACCATGGCAGCCAGGGCTTCAATAGCGTCCTGGCTGCCATGGTAACCGATCGGAGCTCCAGGCTTACACTGCTGGGGCTTCGATCGGAGGAGCACGGGAGAGGGGATCCTGTGGCCACTGCCACCAATGAGTAATACTGGGTGGTGGGGGCGCACTGCGCCACCAATGTTTTTACTATTGGCCGGGATTGGGATGGGGGCGCACTGCGCCACCAATGATTAATACTGGGGGGGGGGGGGGCGCACTGCGCCACTAATGAAGATAAGTCTCTCAATCATTCATATACAGGAGGCGGGAGCTGGCTGCAGAATCACATAGCCGACTCCCGACCTCTGAGCGGTAGCTGCGATCCGCGGCACCTGAGGAGTTAACTACCGCGGACCGCAGTTACTTGTCATAGAGGTCTGGAGCCGGCTATGTGATTCTGTAGCCAGCTCCCGCCTCCTGCATATGAATGAATGAAAGGCTTATCTTCATTGGTGGCGCAGCGGCCACAGCCCCGCCCCTCCTCTATGTTCTCTCCTCTCATTGGCGGCAGCGGCAGCACAGGGGGAGGGAGACACTGCTTCCTTCTCCCCTGTGCTGCGGAGGGAACACAGAGCGCTGAGAGCAGCGCCTTCTGTGTTCCCAATATGTTATCGGTATATCGGCAAAATAGATGCCGATACCGATAACGGTCAAAATCCTCAATATCGGCCAAACCGATAATCGGTCGATCCCTAATATATAAATATAAATATATATATATATATATATATATATATATATTTCATTCACACTCACACACACTGTTACACATAGATAACACATTATATGAATTATTTACTAAATATACCATACAGAGATAGATAGATAGGATAGATATATATCTCTATCTCCTCATACAGCAGGTGTTCCTCAAGGATATGAATCCTTATCAAGTCATTGATTATCCGGGAAATAACCTTGTTAGTGATGACACCAATTAGGCAGCAGTTGCTATGCAGAGGTTACCTAAAAAAGTTCCAAACCCAGTGCCATCCTAAAACATTGTAATCCAATTATTACACATACTCCATTTTAACACTACGGGTCAAATGTGTCTGTCTGCTTAGGTGTTACAAAAATGTCTGATTTTTACAGACTGCAAGAAAAGAGTGTTGTGCATTTTCATATGTATACAATATTATCTAATGACATTATAATTAGGGATCGACCGATTATCGGTTTTACCGATATCGGCCGATATTGAGGATTTTGACAGTCATCGGTATTGGCATCTATTTTGCCGATATACCGATAACACATTGGGAACACAGATCGCGCTGCTGTCAGCGCTCTCCGCGTTCCCTCAGCACACAGGGGAGAAGGAAGCAGTGTCTCCCTCCCCTGTGCTGCTGCTGCCGCCAATTAGAGGAGGGAGGACAAGAGGAGGGGCGGGGCTGTGGCCACCGCTCCACCGATGAAGATAAGTCTTTCATTAATTCATATACAGGAGGCGGGAGCTGGCTGCAGAATCACATAGCCGGCTCCCGACCTCTATGAGCTGTAGCTGCGATCTGCGGTAGTTAACCCCTTAGGTGCCGCGGATCGCAGATGCCGATAACTGTCAAAATCCTCAATATCGGCCGACAATATCGGTAAAACCGATAATCTGTCGATCCCTAATTATAATGTCATTAGATAATATTGTATACATATGAAAATGCACAACACTCTTTTCTTGCAGTCTGTAAAAATCTGACATTTTTGTAACACCTAAGCAGACAGACACATTTGACCCGTAGTGTTAAAATGGAGTATGTGTAATAATTGGATTACAATGTTTTAGGATGGCACTGGGTTTGGAACTTTCTTTTAGGTAACCTCTGCATAGTAACTGCAGGTGCTGCCTAATTGGTGTCATCACTAACAGGGAGAGGCACCCACAGGTTCCTTTTGATCATGTTAAGGATACTTTGCCACCAGGCTGTCCAATATTTTCGTCATTGGTAACGTAATCTCTTCTAAGCCATGACCCCCTTTAAAAAAAAAAAAAATTTAATTGCTCACCACATAAGGGTTTTTGCTTCCAATTTAGTCTTAAAATGGAGTATGTGTGATAGAGTGCAATTATACCAACATTGGCTGTTTCAGGATGGCACTGGCTTCGGAACTACACATCTCCTTTCTTTGGTTACTGCAGAGCTGCTCCCGTTCACTTTGAAGGGGGCTAATGGCCCAGTCTTAGACTGGTTAAGGCCCTGTCATTGCATCGGAGGTGTAGATGTAATATCTGTAGGTTTCTATGGTGCAAATGCATGGCCAGTGTCTTGTGTCTTGAGTAATGTTTTAAAAGTGTTGCAAGCCATAGCCTGTGACTTCACGCGTCACAGCAAATAAAATTTGACTTTCCTTCATATATGCTTTGACTTACAGATACCTAAATGCTTTTCTGGGATGCAGTGTAATTTATAGAATTTATTTTTTCCTTCTACTTTTTATAGGTAACCTCTGCATGGTAACTGGAGGTGCTAACTTGGGCCGAATAGGTGTCATCACCAACAGGGAGAGGCATCCAGGTTCCTTTGATGTTGTTCATGTCAAGGATGCTAATGGAAACAGCTTTGCCACCAGGCTGTCCAATATTTTCGTCATTGGCAAAGTAAGTTCTAAGCTATGAACCCCTTTTTTGAAAAATTTAATTTCCCACTACATAATGCTTTTGCTTCCAACTTATTGTCCATAATATTGGGTGGGCAAGTCAAGCAGTCTTTTACACTGTAATTGCTCTCTTATACATGTGAATCATAACTGGTGATATTATAGTTAATATATCATAGCATCTTGTGTAAAACACTGGTTGTAACTATGGAGCTGTTTGCATGCAGTTTGTATTATGTAGGTTCCTGAGTTTCTCAGTTTTCCCATTTGTGTATATAATTATTGTAAGCCAAATTTTGAACTGTGGCAGTCAACAATTTTGTACCATACTGCAGATGTCAGCGCTATCTAGGCAACAGGGATTAAAATATCATGTGTTCAGGAGCAAGCTTGGAAAACCATTTTTTAAATTTGTAGGGGCAGTGATTAAAGTTTACTTTAAACTTTTTTTTCCCCCCTTCATTTTTGTTTATTACTAACAAAACGGGCACCGGGGTTCAGTCTTTTTTTGTAGCATTTTTCACTATGCGCATAGAGAACCTGTAGCAATATATGCAGTGTATTGGTTCACATGTCTACAATATGCACTGCAGTGAGCACTACTGGCAGGAGTGCTGCTCCTGCCTGTGCATACTCCACTGAAACCTCTTCATGGGGTACCTGTCAGCTGCCTCCCTACATTTGCCGTCTTGTTTCAACGCCCCTTCTGCAACCCTTTGCATCTAGAACTTACTGTCGTCACGAATTGTCGACTACCCCATGTCCTGGCAGCTAGTTTGGATGGTTCCTAATATAAGGCAACATTTTCTGCATGTGTCTAAAACATGCCGTTGGCACTGATTGCTGCCTGCCCCACTCTCATCTAACTTCCTAGTGCTCATTAGCCCACCGCTGGGAAGAGGATAATGGGGTTGTTGGAACTTATTGAAGACAGCAGGTTTTAGAGGCAGAAGGGGGCAACATGAGTTTAATGTGAGTATTTTAATTTTTTGCCAAACATTGTGAGGAAGTACTTCGTGGGGGTCACTTACTAATATAAAAGCATGTGCTTCAATTAATAGTAACCCCATCATTATGTGAGGTAATGGACAACATTGTTAATGAGGTAAATGTTGGGGTTACTGTTTGTGAGGCACATGGACTTATCAACTTGGACCTCTATGTGCCTCACATTAATAGTTAATAACACCTTGAAGTACCACACATTAACCCCATGTTCCCCATTATGTGAGCAGGTACATGTTGGAAATATTTACTATTGGGCTACAGGAAACCACCTGTCGCGTTTTTTTTTGCGCCAGTCGCAGCATATAGACCATCCATTACAATAAATGTTGTACAACTTTTCAGCAACAAAGTCTCCATGTAGCTGTACCTTTTTGTCGCTTGACACATGTCACCATAGCTTTAATGTGAGCCACATGGCTTTACCAGTTTGGACCTCCATGTGCCTCATGTTGTCCATTATGTGAGATGGTACATAAGGTTAGTATTAATGTGAGGCATGTGTTAATTTCTACCCTCTATGTGCCTCATATATTAAGTGATGCCATTGTTAACCCCATGTTGCTCATTATACGAGGTACATGATGGGGTGTCTAAAGTGAGGTGTGTGGAGGTACTACAGTAATGAGACTATCTGCCTCACATTAATACAGACTTGGGGTCCATTCACGCGTCCGTAGAATGGGTCCGGATTGGTTCTGCAACATTGCGCAACGAATTCGGCCCCATTCATTCTCTATGGGGCCGTAAGAGATGCGGAAAGCACAGTGCAGTCGGACAAGTATAGGCAGTTTTATGGGGGTGCAGGCCGGGTTTATTGAGGATCCGCAATACACTACGGACGTGTGAATGGACCCTTATAGCTTGAAGCTCATACCTGTAAAAAGATCCTTCTAGATGTTAAGGGATAAAGTAACTTTGATATCATTGCTATGTGACCAGTAACAAGAGGATGTTACTGGTCACATGGTGATGACATCATCAAAGGTCGTTTAACCTGTGAGCCACAAGGATGATTGTGAGTTTCTCTCCCCTGCCCTCCTATTCTTCCCCCTCCCTTCCTGACACTTCTCAATCGGGCCACAAAGTTGTTGTTTTTTTATTGCTGACAACGGCCGAACACTGTGCGTATGCTTATGAGGGCATGGTGTGCACTTTGCGCATGCCATGTTATCTGGTGGGTACTGATATCGAAAAATGCCAATCCCAATATGCTATCGAACCGGGTAAAAAAGTGTTGCTAATTCAGTGCAACCCTAGTCTCTTAAGCAACGTTTAATGCTGACAGATCTAAGGCTACTTTCACACTAGCGTTCGGGGCTCCGCTTGTGAGTTCCGTTTGAAGGCTCTTACAAGCGGCCCTGAACGGATCCGTCCAGCCCCAATGCATTCTGAATGGATGCGGATCCGCTCAGATTGCATCAGTCTGGCACCGTTTGTCCTCCGCTTAGCAGGCGGACCCCTGAACGCAGCTTGCAGCGTTCGGGTGTCCCCCTGGCCGTGCGGAGGCAAACGGATCCGTCCAGACTTACAATGTAAGTCAATGGGGACGGATCCGTTTGAAGTTGACAAAGTATGGCTCAATTTTCAAACGGATCTGTCCCCCAATTTTTTTTTTTTTGTCATGGTAATAAACGGATCCGTTCTGATCGGATCTAAGCGTTTGCATTATAGGTGCGGATCCGTCTGTGCAGATACCAGACGGATCCGCACCTAACGCAGGTGTGAAAGTAGCCTAATGCGTTACAATACATAGTGTAAAAAGCATCAGCCTCCCAAATGGTGAAGTCGATTTAGTGAGACAAAAAATGAAGAAAATATTTTATCACTTATCTTAGGCACACGACCGTAGTTTTTGATAGCGATAGAGATTCTAATCTGACATAACATGCTTCCCTGGACAGGCTGTGTGGGCGGAGCAGCTGTAAAGTAAAAATCCCAGCATGCGTTGTAGCAAGCCTGTTCAGAGGAGCAGTCACATGATATCCCTGCCCATCTACAGTGCGCCTGACTAAAAAAAAAAAATATCAAGGAGCCATTGGCTCCTAACCTGAAAAATTTAGGAGCCAAATTAAAAATACATATAATATAGCTGGGTTATCATTTAGGGGTCTTCTAAGCTACAGCCCACTCCGTTAAAGGGGTTGTGCACTCATTTCCATGACCTGTCAGACTAGCCAGATTCGCATTGGTAATCCGTATCCGTGTGCTCTATGCATCTGTATGTCTGTTCCACGGCCCCCCAAAAATATAAAACCTGTCCTATTCTTGTCCGCACTACAGACAAGGATAGGACTGTTCTGTGATGAGCCGGACGTTCAGTAAAACGCAAAACGCACATGGCCGCTATCCATGTTTTGCAGATCACCAATTTGCGGACTGCAAAAAAATCCAACGATTGTGTGCATGAGCCCTTACAAAGGGTGACATTTTGCAACATAAATTGACATGATGTAGATTTTCTTGTGAAAAGTGTCTGCAGAGTGATATTTATTAAAGGTTAAGTAAACTTTCCTAAAATCCCTAAAATGTTTTTTCGCAATGTGCTGCAGGAAGACTGTTGCGCTTATTAAGGGAAGCAGTGTCGGCTCAGTCCTGGCGGAAGCACATCGCTGCCCCTGCCCACTCTATAAAGCCTGGCACCGCACTTTATCTCAGGGTCACCTGTACTGACAGGTTATGCAGAGATTTAAGAATAATCTTTTACACACTGGCCCAGATTAAGGCCTCATGCACACGACCGTTGTTTTGGTCCGCATCAGAGAAGCAGTTTTTGCGGCTCGGATGCAGACCTATTCACTTCAATGGGGCCGCAAAAGATGCGGACAGCACTCAGTGTGCTGTTCGCATCCGTTGCTTGGTTCCGTAGCCCCGCAAAAAAATAGAACATGTCCTATTGTATGTTTTGCAGTATTGGGTATTTCTACAATGGGCCGCCCCGTTCTGTTCCGCAAATTGTTGAAGCACACGGACGGCTTCTGTTTTTTGCGGATCCGCAGTTTGCGTACCGCAAAAAAAGGAACGGTCGTATGAATGAGGCCTTACTAATCCTGTAAATGGCGTGAACTTAGATCTGGTGCAGTTCTGGGCTGCTGATCTATCAGGTCAGGCTGGAGGATAAATCTGGTGCACGGACAGACCCTTAAGGGTCCATTCACATGTCCTTAAGTGTATTGTGGATCGGCAAAACGCAGATACCGGCTGTGCGTTCCGCATTTTGCCGAGCGCACATGGCCGGCCATATGATAGAAATGCCTATTCTTGTCTCCGATTGCGGACAATAGGACATGCTCTACCTTTTTTGCAGGGTCGCGGAACGGAGCAACGGATGCGTACAGTGCATCTTTTGCAGCCCCATTGAAATGAACGTGTCCACCTGTTGTGCAGAATTGCGGCACAGATGCAGACCCAGAACTACGGACGTGTGAACGGACCATTACTCTGTACCAGCTACTGATTGGCTTATTTTGAGTCAGAATTTTATGCCATAACTGTGGCACAATGTTGGCACTAAGTGGTGCATCTCAGGCTCCATCCTTTTCCGCTAAGCCACTTTCCCTAGGTGTAGAAGACCTAGATGTGCCACTTTTTAGACAGATCTTTGGCACAGACACATTAGAAAATCTGGGCCAGTGTGTCTTCCTCCTATACGGGGGGAAAAAAGGCCACTAAAAACCCACATGTGAAAGTATCCTCAGTCCCTGTTCGCAGATTCTGCACCAAAAAGCAACCAGCAGCAGCAGTTCATCTGCCTGAGCCTCCCACTGTTTTGAATGGGAGATGGCATGTAACGTGGCCACTGTTTATAACGACTAAACCACAAGTGGGTCTGTAGTTTGAAACTGAAAAACTGTGCCATGTGAACCAGCCCTAAAGGAGATTTTTTGACTTGCTGGCACTGACCTATTAGATTGTCTCTCCTCTGAAATGACTGATAAGAGTGAAGATTTGTGCGGGTCTTTTTAAGAGTAAAACGCTAACATTGTAAGAAGCAAATATCCCCAGAACCCGTGGTACTACAAGTACCACAGAGCCCAGCGCGAGCCTAGCTAATCGCATGTAAAATCTGACTGAATGTACAACCCCCACTAGTCGCCCAGCAGCAGAGCATGTGCCACTAAACTGTGACCACCCTGGCTCCCTCACCTTCACACACGTGCCCCTGATGGTGACCGGATACTGCAGTCTATCAGTGCTGTTCATCGAAACGCCTGCCATCCTAAGCCACGCCCACTCATCGGCAACAGCCTATCACAATGCAGGAGTACCAGATTAGCCAATCGGTGAGCAGAATCCAAAGTCTTTTGCCTGCATGTGACCGCACACCTGATTGGAGGATGAGGATTGTTGCTATTTCGGGCTGGCGATGGAGATTGGATGTGTAAAGTGCAATGTTTACTCGACCTGGAGTAGCAAGATGGCTGCGACTGAAAAAGCATGTGGTGGTCAGAGGCCTTACCCTTGAAGTGTTGAAAATAAAAACATACTGAAAAAACAAGAAGCAAGAATCCAAAGACAGAGTGTGATAATCCTATTTAATAAGGAGTGCTATTGCTGGGTGACAGGATGCTGCCCTGTGGAATGTAGCAGTGGATTGGGGGCTCCCCCAATGCTGGCTGGGACTAGGGTTGTTGCGATCCCAAAATTTTGATTCGGTTTCAATACCCAAAAAAAGTATTGCGATACTCTCTACCATTTGATATTATGCAGAAAAATAAAATGCCAAAAAAAGCTGTGTGCATTCTGCATATTATGGAACGTCCGGCCCATAATCAGGGAAGGGGGGGGGGGGGGGGGGGCGCGCTACCAATGAAAATTAACTTGCGTTGTCCGGATCCGTCGTGTACTCCATTTGCCGGAGGTGCCCGCCGGATCCTTTAACACCGCAAGTGAACTGAAAGCATTTGAGGACTGATCCGTCTTCAAAATGCGTTCAGTGTTACTATGGCAGCCAGGACGCTATTAAAGTCCTGGTTGCCATAGTAGTAGTGGGGAGCGGGGGAGCAGTATACTTGCCGTCCGTGCGGCTCCCGGGGTGCTCCAGAATGACGTCAGAGCGATCCATGCGCGTGGGGCACCCTGACGTCACTCTGAAGCGCCCCGGGAGCCGCACGGACGGTAAGTATACTGCTCCCCACTACACTTTACCATGCAAACAGGACTTTAGCGTCCTGGCAGCCATGGTAACATTCAGAAAAAGCTAAACGTCGGAACCCGGCAATGCGCCGAAACTACGTTTTAGCTTAAGGCCGGATCCGGATTAATGCCTTTCAATGGGCATTAATTCCGGATCCGGCCTTGCGGCAAGTGTTCAGGATTTTTGACCGGAGCAAAAAGTGCAGCATGCTGCGGTATTTTCTCCGACCAAAAAACATTCCGGTCCAGAACTGAAGACATCCTGATGCATCCTGAACGGATTTCTCTCCATTCAGAATGCATGGGGATAATCCTGATCAGGATTCTTCCGGCATAGAGCCCCGACGACTGAACTCTATGCCGGAACAGAACAACACAAGTGTGAAAGAGCCCTAATACAGATACAGGAGGCGGGTGCGGCGGCAGAATCACATGGCCGGCACCCAACCTCTTACTGGGTGCTGCGATCCGCGGCAGTTAACCCCTCAGGTGCAGCACCCAGCTCCCTGTCACAGAGGTCGATTGCAGGCTATGTGATTCTGCCGCCGCACCCGCCTCCTGTATCTGTATTAGATGCTTATTTTCATTGGTGGCGCAGTGCGCCAGCCCCTCTCCTCTCATTGGCAGCGGCAGCACAGGGGGAACATGCTCATGTTCTGTGATACTGGGCTGCGCAGAAGCACATCCTAGTATCTATAAAAGGCAAATCCCGGTACCGAACAGATATGGGACAAAAGTATTAATTGGGTATTTGGATACCCGCAACAACCCTAGCCGGGACATCTATTATAGATCTACTACCCTATACTCTATACTTTTAGGGCATTACATTACATGCCCTTTCAGCCTAGGTTCTACACTATGGTTCTAATTTCAATGGCCATCTTTGACACATTCATACAGGCTTTGACCCGTTTCTTATTTACTGTATAACGGTTTACTCACAATTTGACCATTGACTAGTGATTTGTGACCAAGGTCTGAACTGACCGAAACATCAAGATTTGGAGTCACAAAAATAAACATTTTTCCTTATCTATCTATATATTCATTGGAGGATATGTCACAATAAAATAATTTTACTTGCATGTTAACCTTGTGTGCAGTGGTATTTCTCTTACTATTGTCTATTTGGATTATATCCTCTACAGAGGGTTACACATCTCTATATACAGTGTACAGGGGTGGGTGTCACATCACTGTGTACAAGCGGCATAGATATACAGTACAAGACCCACCCATACACTGTATATAGAGTAGGGATCGACCGATTATCGGTTTGGCCGATATCGGCCGATATTGAGGATTTTGAACGTTATCGGTATCGGCATCTATTTTGCCGATATTCCGATAACGTATTGGGAACACAGAACGCGCTGCTCTCAGCGCGTTCTGTGTTCCCTCCGCAGCACAGGGGAGAAGGAAGCAGTGTCTCCTCCCCCTGTGATGCTGCTGCCGCTGCCGCCAATGACAGGACGGAAGACAAGAGGAGGGGAGGGGCTGTGGCCGCTGCGCCACCAATGAAGATGAGTCTTTCATTAATTCAAATACAGGAGGCGGGAGCTGGCTGCAGAATCACATAGCCGGCTCCCGACCTCTATGAACGGCAGCTGCGATCTGCGGTAGTTAACCTCTTAGGTGCCGCGCATCGCAGCTACCGCTCATAGAGGTCGGGAGCCGGCTATGTGATTCTGCAGCCAGCTCCCGCCTCCTGTATGTGAAAGAGAGGTATCTTCATTGGTGGCGCAGTGCGCCCCCCCCCCCCCCCCCCATCCCAATAGTAAAAACATTGGTGGCGCAGTGCGCCCCCCCCTCAAGCCCCCTAGTATTAGTCATTGGTGGCGCAGTGCGCCCCCCACCCCCATCCCAATAGTAAAAACATTGGTGGCGCAGTGCGCCCCCCCCCCCCTCAAGCCCCCTAGTATTAGTCATTGGTGGCGCAGTGCGCCCCCCACCCCCATCCCAATAGTAAAAACATTGGTGGCGCAGTGCGCCCCCCCCCCCCCCCAGTTCTAATCATTGGTGGCAGTGGCCACAGGATCCCCTCTCCCCTGCTCCTCCGATCGGAGCCCCAGCAGTGTAAGCCTGGGGCTCCGATCGGTTACCATGGCAGCCAGGACGCTATTGAAGCCCTGGCTGCCATAGTCAGCTCCATGCTGCTGTGTGCACAAAGCACAGAGCAGCAGGGACAGTGTGAGCTCCTATTCACCCTGATAGAGATCTATCAGGGTGAATGGGACAAGGGTTCTAGTCCCTAAGGTGGCTAAAAGTTAGTAAAAAAAAAAAAACACAAAAATATTAAGTATAAATGAAAAAGATTTACAAAAAAAAAAAAATAATACACGTTAACAATAAACATTAATTTTCAGCAGATTTGTGTAGGAAATTTTTTTTTTCCTCAAAAATAAAAATACCCAGAATATCGGTATAAATTATCGGCTATCGGCCTGAAAGTTGACAAATTATCGGTATCGGCCCTAAAAAATCAATATCGGTCGATCCCTAATATAGAGATGTGACCCACTTCCTTCCCTGTACGCTGTGTGATCTTCCTGTGCAGTATTTGGAGTGGGGGGGGGGGGGGTCACATATCTCTGTATACACATCTCTCTATACAGTGGTAGGGGTCACAGGACACAACTATACTGTTTATAAGGTACTTTGTACACGATCTACCTGTAAACTGTATATAGAGATGTTGTGAGGACAGGAGGGGTGTGGCTTACAATGACAAGAAAACCAGGCACATTTGCATAAGGAGTTACATTAAGTGTAATATTTTCCACTTTTTTATAGTCTAAGTGCTAATAGTTGCCAACCCTTTTAATAATGTATTATCCATATTGCCTCCTTTTCATTCATTATTTTTTTTTTTTTTTTTATTGCACTGTACACTGCTCATTTCCATGGTCACCTTGCAATCCATCAGTGGTGGCCATCCTTGCGAAGTATAGGAAAAAGGGCCAGCCTCTCTGGTCGCCATAACTGTGGGAATGGACATAGGCTGGTGTGTGGTCGGCCACCGCTGATGGATTGCAGGGTGGTCATAACCATGGAAACTAGCAGTGTATAATGTGGTTGAACAATGAATCTGGACAGCAAAGGAAGCAGTAGGGGTAATAGTACATTTAGTAAGTGACTCTCCATGATAAATGCTATTTGCTGAAGTGACACAACCCCTTTTAAGTATCAAACAAAGTTGCATCCTTAAAGGTGTTCTCCACGAATTTTATTAATGACTCATCCTGAGGATAGGCCATCAATAACCAAATCTTGATGACCTCTTAAGGGGTTAACTAGTAATGTCTCACATTGTGCTAAACCTGGGTTCTATAGATGTGAATTGACTGATGAATGCTTGTTCAGCGCTATAGTTTTGAGGGTTTTTTCCATAATGTTTTTGATGGTTCTAAACAAGATTTATTTTTCTTAATAGGGTAACAAGCCCTGGATTTCATTGCCACGTGGAAAGGGTATTCGTCTAACCATTGCTGAGGAGAGAGATAAAAGATTGGCAGCCAAGCAGACCAGCGGTTAAACCCAGACTGTGTGAAGCTTTAATAAATACAATCTTGTTCCAACTTTTCTATTAAGAAATTATTTGTACATTTAGTATATAAATTATAATCATGTGCACATGATACAATAGGGGTGTTACAGAAAGATTCTAAATCACACTGGAAGAATGGGGTCACCCTTCCAGATTTGAATGTTACTAAAAGGGCTCATGCACACGAACAAGTGTGCTGGCCGTGCCTGTTGCGGACCGCAAACGGCGTTTCTACAATATATATTAACTTGAATGGGTACGCAATCTGGAAGATACAGAACGCAAGGCTACTGAGCGCTTCTGTGTCATTTCAGTCCTTGCCTCCACATCGCCAAAAAGTTTTGTTTTTTAATTTATTTTTTGCTGCATGTGGACAGATCTCGAACCCATTCAAGTTGAGTGGGTCTGCATCTGTCAGCGCAGGCCACTGAGTCTTGAAGAAAGTAAACTATTTAAATGGATGTCAGATAAAATTGGAAACCACTTGGGATTAAGTATTAGGCCTCTTGCACACAAACTCCCCCCCCCCCCCCCCTCGTTTGTTCCATTTTTTTGCATTCCGTATACAGACCAATTCATTTCAATGAATCTGCAAAAAAAAAAACGAAAGGTATTCCATATGCTTTCCCTTTTTTCCGTTCAAAGATAGAACATGTCCTATTGTCTGCATAACTGACAAGGATAGTACTGTTCTATCAGGGGCCAGCTGTTCTGTTTCGGAATGCACACGGACGTCATCCGTATTTTTTGCGGACCGCAAAGTACTGAAAAAGCCATACGGTTGTGTGCAAGAGGCCTAAAAGTCTCAGACCATTCTAATGACCTATACTCAGGATAGGTAATCGGTATCTGATCTTTGGGGGTCCAACACCAGGGATCCCCACAGATCAGTTGCTTCAGAAGGCAGTAGCGCTGTGGTCTTCTCACAGCTTTCTTTAGGCCAGTGCCATGTTCATCGGTCATGTGGCCTAGGACCAGCTCAAGCCCCATTGAAGCCAATGGAGCTGAGCTGCGAAACCAAGCACTGCAGCTATACAACGTACGGTGCGGTGCTTGGTCAGCACAGAGAAGGCTGCAGCGCTCACAGGAACGCTGGTGCCTTCTCAAACAGCTGTTCGGTAGGGGTCCAGCAGATACTGATGAAGTCTTGGAAAACCCTTTTAAATGCTCATTTTACTTATAAAGAGCACATTCTCTAATATCTAGCTCAGTGATTGCCATACTGTTGCAAAACAACATCTCTCAGCATGCCCTCATGATTCAAGCTGCCAGTTTTGCAACAACTGGTCAACCACAGGCTCGAGACCATTCATTAATCAAAATTTGTGGTGTGCAAATGGATGCGGTCATGTGAATGCACCCTAAAAAGGATCTTTCATTGGTGCGTCACGCACACTCCATTCATCCTCTTGACCATTGCCTGCTGTAAATAAAGCAAATATGAGACGACCGACAGCAAATCTGATTCAGAT
The DNA here is from genome assembly GCF_905171765.1 of Bufo bufo. NCBI lineage: Eukaryota > Metazoa > Chordata > Amphibia > Anura > Bufonidae > Bufo > Bufo bufo. The sequence continues at coordinate 64,381,789 of NC_053396.1, forward strand.
CATTTAAAAAAAGTAATAAAGCTTACCAGTTGACAGCACATATCTATATTATAAAAATCAATGTGTGCCTATCCATTTGTAGAGGCATCCAGGCTCCTGAACCATTGGACACCAAGTTTTGCACATACTGTAGGTACATCGGATGCCTGGGAAGGTTTTCATAAAGGTTTCGGCTCTCTAGGAGGTATTGTTCTTGAGAAAAAAATGTATTGGCCAATAGGAGCTCACAGGTTCTTCACTAATCATAACTGCCATACACAGTCATGATCCTTATTGGCCAATAGAACTTTGCAGATCCCTCGCTCTTGACATACAGTTTTACACCAGGTTTTCGTAACAACTCAGCCGTTTATCTTCACTGTTGAGGGTAGGGCACTGAGGTCACTGTTAAGGTAGTAAAGTGCCCTGGAGTTCACTGTTAACTTTGGTTTTTCGTGTTTGCGGCTATTTTTCTTCCCCATCTTCCTTGAGCCATAACTTTTTTTTTGGTGGGACAAGTTGTACTTTCGAATGCCACCATTTATAATGACATACAATGTACTGGAAAAAAAAATCCAAATGGGGTGGTATTGGGGGAAAAAAATGCAATTCCTCCATTGTTTTATGAGTTACATAGTTAAAACTGTTTAAAAAAGACATGCGTCCATCAAGTTCAACCAAGGGATAGGTGGGGATGCGAATCCCAAAAGGAATTGAGACTGATTTCTACACGTTTTCATAAGCATTAGGCTACATGCATTCGACAGTTGTCTTTCTCTGAGTCCATTCCGGTTTTTTGGGCTGATCGGATGGTTACCCATGCATTTCTATGGAGCCGTTAAAATTGCGGTGTAGTCAACCATTTATTTTCCGCGTCTGCTGTCCGTGTCTCCGTCCGCAAAAAAAGTATTGTATGCCCTATTGTCCACAATAAACGTTTTGCAGACCCATTGAAGTCAATGGGTCCGCAAAAAATGCGGATGACCAACGGAAGCCATCCGTATGTCAAACGCATCCTTTTTTTGCGGATGGTTGCTGGGAATCCTGTATATATTAAATTTCAGGAAGTTACAGCCTTCAGTTTTTTTGGGCGGACTGCAAAGAAAAAAACTGAAGACACACGGCAACGACCTACAAAAACAGGAACACGGATGTGCATGTAGCCTTAATTTTATTTTATTTTTTTACTTTTTATGGATTTGTCTAAACCCTTTTTGAAACTGTCTATACTGTTCCTGCTGTGACTATGTCCTGAGGAAGTCTATTCCATAGTTCTTACAGTAAAGAAGCTTTGACGCTTCCGGAGGCTGATCTTTTTCCTCTCCAATTGGAGGCAGTGCCCCCTTGTCTCTTGAGCGCATGTTACATGGAACAGCTTTTCACTTTATTTTTTTTTTTTTGCATGGCCCACTTATATATTTGTGTAGGTTAATCCTGTCCCCCCTTAGAAGTCTCTTCTCAAGACTAAATAAAAAAAATATTTCTATTTCCACATCCTTCTACTCTTGATTGACAGGGCCATGCCAGCGTTGGTCTCCTGTCTGCCGGGGAAATCTTGAGCCTGCGCCGTCCCGTTCAGTATTCGATGCAGGCGCAGTGAGGGAAGGACGTTCACCAACAGCCGGCTTCCTCGCTGCGCCTGCGCTGAATACGTCAGTGAGGAAGCCGGCTGCCAGTGAATGTCCGCTGCCTGCGCCGAATACTGAACAGGACGGCGCAGGCGCGATATTTCCCCTGCAGACATGAGACAAATGCTGGCCTGGCCCTGTCAATCAAGTGTACATGGGCATGGAAAGAGGTAAGCGAACGGAGCTCCTAGAGGCTAATTTGCATATTATAAAAGTTTGTTTTTCTAAATAATGGCGGCACATAGTGACATGGGACTAATAATGTTATGTTTAGCTGACATTAGTACATCGCTATTGTCAGTCAGGTTAATACCCAAATTTTCTGATGACAGAAACCCTTTAAGAGCCCTTCAAAATTTTTCCCACAATAGAAGTTAAACTAACTGGTCTATAATTACCTGTGGAGGACCTTGATCCTTTTTTGAATATGGGCACCACGTTTGCCTTGCGTCAATCACTTGGCACTGTACCAGTACCTTTTAAAAATTATAAACTTTAAGCACTCTTGGGTGTAATCCATCTGGACCTGGAGCCTTGTTCACATTTATGCTATTTAGCGTCTCTTGGACCATATCTACAGTTAGCCAATTGAGTATATCACTGGATGTTTTGTCCGTACAGCGTTCCCTTTGCAACAAAACTGACCTGTGCCCTTTATTCTCTGGGTCAGTAGGATTACAACGATAACACATAGCTTTTTTTTTTTTATGTCTAGTGTAAAAATATATAAACTTTGAAGAAAAAAATTCTTTTTTTTTACGTCACCATATTCTGGCCCCCATAACTTTTTTTTTTAAATTTATGGTTCTACTGAGCTGTGTGGGGGATTGTTTGCAGGATGATCTGTGGTTTTTGATACCATTTTGGAGTGTGACTTTTTTGATCACTTATTTTTTGGGGTAAAAAGCCATGAAAAAATGGTGAATCGGCTGGCTTAGGCGTTTGGGCCCAGAGTTAAAAGGAGGCCAAGACGCACTACAAATGGCAGCTAGAGAAGGCTGCCAGCTCTACATTTGCGCGCACAGTGCTGTGCAGGATCCGGTGTCTGGACATAATGTCAGAGCCAGGTGATTCAAGACGCGCCAATCCCTTGGAACCCTCGAGGCCCACAAGTGTGGTATTGGACCTGAGGAGTGGGAATGTTTTCCTCTTCAAATGGTGAGAAATATCCTCTCCTAATAATGTTGGGCTTTATTGTTATAGGCAGCAAAAACACTAAATTGTCCTGCAAATCTAAGCATAAAGAATGTGGTGGATGTACAGTAGCCAGATTCTTATGTAAGACCAGTATGTCAAGCGTGTGGATAAATTGGTTATGGAAGAGTCGCACAATTTGTCTGAAAGTATAAAGGGGTTGTCTGAGTTATAAAAAAAATATATATATAGCACTAATTCTGCTGGGCAGTAATATTTAACTAAGCTAAGCAAGTTTTAGGCAAAAATATATATATTTCCCTGGTTCTCTTCTAGCCCTTTGTTTACCTGCAATAACAACAATCTCTGCCCCTCCCCCTGCTCTGCAAAGGAAGTGAATAAAAGTGCTGCCCTGTGTGACGTCTGCCTGCTGAGATGCTCAGCAGCATGTTGTATTTGTAGGACTAAAAGTCCCAGCTGTACAATGACGCTGCTGATACATACAGGATCTTCCCCTTACCTGTTCTTGTGCAATGCTCTGCAGAACTTTCAGCTCCTGTGCCCTGCTTTTGTCTCCGCCCTGCCTGCAGCTACTCAGTAAAGCCTTCAGCCCCGAGTCTGCAGCTGAAGGGATTAATGTTTTTCCTCAAGAATCTAGGGAGAGAGCAATAACCAGCAGACCGCAGTGCAGGGGGTGTGGCCAGCACAGTGACATTTAGCGTTCAGACTCATATTTGCTTTCTCAGGCTTGTGCACTAAACATCCTTAGAGCAGGGAGAGAAGCTGACATCACAAGTCATGTGACCCTCAGTAAAATCTGAGAAAGCAGCAACTGGAGATAAAGGAAGTGAATTGTAAAGTCCTTACATTTGTCTAGTTAGAAACATACAAAGAACAAAAAAATAACCCAGACAACACCTTTTAAGGCTTTGGTGAGATCAGAAGTTGTCATCTATTAAGTCACTTAAACTGAGTCGTCCTAGATCACCAGAGAAGGCCGATTACAATAGAGACACTGATTCTGATATTTCTGGGGAGGAGGATGATCTCTCCTCTTCAGAAGAGGATACAGCGGGGAGGGCTCTGTTCCCTGCTGAAGATACAGAACCTTAATTAAAAGCTGATAAGGCCACCATGCAGTTAGAGGACGTGAAAGCCTAAAACCATAGCTGATCAGCTTTTTGAGGGCCTTATAGGATTTTCCCCGTCCATAAAGACATGGAAGCTCTTATTAGGAAGGAGTGGAAGAATCCTGACAGAATTTTTTTTATTCCTGCTACATTTAAAAGTATCCATTTGATGAATCTGTTTCTGACGTTTTTGACAGGGAACCCACAGTGGATGCTCCTGTAGCTAAGAGAGCCAAAAAAATAAAAAAAATATTTCATTTTGAGGATCTAGGCTGATGTTTATCTCAGCCGAGCATGGGAATCAGCATCAACCAGTCTTTAGGCCGGCTATCGCCGCCTCTTGGGTCTCTAGGTCTTTAAAATTATGGTTAGAACAGCTTGAATCTCATATTAAGGACAGACCCCTAGAGAGGAATTGCTTTCTTCCCTCCCTACCTTCCTTAAGCCGGCAGATTTCCTAGCGGACCCATCTTCAGATGCGGTTCGTTTTTCTGCCAGAGCGGCGGCCATGTCAAACGCGTCTAGACGTGCTATCTGGCTGAAGTCATGGAAAGGGGATCAGGGCTCTAAGGCTAGGCTCTTTGCTATTCCCTGTGAAGGTTCTAGGTTATTTGGATCCTCATTAGAGGACATCCTAGAAAGAGCTTCAGATAAGAATGGATTCCAGGTTCCCCAGAGGCCTTTCTTTTTTCATAAACTCCAGTCCCATTTTAGTGACCGAAGAGAGAGAGAGATTTTCTAAAAGATCTAGTGTTTTTTTTTTGTTCAAGCCCCAAGAAAATAGATCCAAAGACAAACCATGATGCCAGAAGTCAGGTGGGGGGTCTCAGTTTTTTTCAGCCTGGGGGTCCATTTCTCAAAACAAATGGATCCTAAGCGTTATAGAGAAGGGTTTTCGATTTAGAATTCCTTTCCCGTCATCTGGAATTTTTCACCCAGTCTGCCCCAAGAACCCTGAAAAGAGGCAAATGGTAGAATCTGAAGTATTTGCCCTTCTAGACAAGGGGGTGGTTTGCCTGGTTCGCAAGAGGGCGGTAGGGAAGGGTTTCTATTCCGCTTTGTTTTTTAGTGAAAATACAAAATGGGCCATTCAGAGTAATATTGAATCTGAAAAAGCTAAACAAATCCCTAAGTTACAAAAAATTGGAGACAATAAAAAACCACTACAAACTTACTCTTTCAGAATTGCTGGATGGCAAGCCTGGATCTGGAAGATGCGTACTATGGTATTTCAATTCATGCTTGTTCCCAAAAGTTTTTAAGAACAGCGGTTTGGGTAGAAGGGAAGTTGCTGCACCTCCAATACAGGGCGCTTCCCTTTGGCATATCTCAAGCTCCAAGAGTCTTTACCAAGGTGGTAGCAGAGCGAGTCTTGCGAATGCTGCTGTCAGGAATAACTTTGGTACCCTATTTGAACAAATTTTTTAATAATCTCTCGGTCAAAAGAAGGGTTAGAAAAAGACATACATTTCCTTTGCTCCACCTTGAAGGACTTGGGCTGGAAAATAAATTGGAAGAAATCAAACCTGGTTCCCTCTCAAGTTTGTGTGTTTTTGGGAACTCAGTTGGACTCCCGTCGGCAAAGGAATTTTCTTCCCCTTCAAAAGAAGGAATCAATCAGGGAGCAGATTTTGTCAGTCTTTTACTTACCAGTGTACTTTCACAGAGGCGATGGCAGTGCTGGGTCAGATGACATCCTCTATTCCAGCAGTGGCATATGCACAGATCCACTCCAGAGAGCTACAAGCAGACATTTTGAGATCCTGGGACGGCTCATTGGACCAAATATTCCACCTATTTTCGAGAGCCAGGCATTCCCTTTTATGGTGGGCAATTTCGAAAAATCTGTCCGCAGGGGTTTCATGGTCATTCAGGGATCAGACTGTAATCACTATAGATGCCAGGCCCTGGGGTTGGGGTGCTCACTCTCAGAACAGGTACTGGCAGGGAAGATGGGATCTGGATTCAAGTAAGGCGTCCTCCAACTTAAAGGAATTAAAGGCAGTAAATATGTCTCTGGAACTAGCTATTCCAGACATAAGGAGCAAAAAGTCTTGTAATCAGACAATTCAACGACAGTGGCCTATATAAAATCTTTTACGTTTGTGTCAGGAGATTTTTCACATAGCGGAAGAAAGAATGCTTTTTCTTTCAGCAGTCCATTTGAAGGGGAAGGATAATTTGATAGCGGACTTTCTCAGTCGCAATTCCATAAAGCAGAGTGGTGTCTAAACAGACATTTTTCTGGAGATGGTCCAAAGATATGGCTTACCTATAGTGGATCAGTTTGCCTCAAGAGCCAACAGGAAAGTGGAAAGGTTTTTCTCCCTCAATCATTTGGACAGCCCCTTAGCAGTGGACAGGTTAGCACAGGATTGGAGCAAAGAGTTAGGTTATGCCTTCCCTCCATTTGGCTTATTCCCCAGGTATTGAGAAAAATAGAGCACTAAGACTCCTCCGTTATCTTGATACCTCCAAAATGGCGAAAGAGGTAGTGGTACACGAGCCTTCTGAAATTGGCGGTAGAGTCTACGTGGACTCCACTAAATATGGTGAAATCATAGTGTCTTTATTTTACTTTTTCTTATGCAAGGCAACTCAAAAGGTGATGGTGTGATGTTTCGGTCAACATAGACCTTTCTCAAACACTAAACTAAAAAAAATAAACAATAATTTTTAAACAAATGGTTTACATGGTGTTTTTTTTATGTACAAAACAATTGTGTATAGTCAAGTAACACAAAAACTGGAGTGGTGTACTGAATATGCGCCTATTTGTACAATCAAGCAAATAATGTGGGGATAGGCGCTAAAACAAAATAATAATAACTTTATTATATGTACGGTTAAAATAAAGGGTAACACCCGTCAGTGTAGCAGTCAGCAACTGACTAATACTAAGTATGTGAGAAGGAAATAATGTCTCCAAACAGCACCACCATCTGGAGCACTAGAACAGTCTCACAGACTAAACCCACCAACACGTCAGGGGGCTCGATACACCACAGGGTACAAGGTGTGTGACCCAGGGTGAGGACTATAATCCAGGGGATGTCTGGTGTCAAAAAAACACCATACAACACTCCAAACAGCGAGAGCCAGCGCGCAGACTCTCACTGCACTAAGATAGTCACAGGTTCAGGACTATGGCAGAGCATAAGCCGTCACTCCAATGATAATATACGGAGCAAGGATTGCTCTGACATACCCCTTAATGGTAACAGCTCAACGCGTTTCTATGCATGAGGATGCATTTCATCAGGAGCTATGTGCACCATACTTCAACAGAGCCCAGAGCCTCAGCTATGATTTTAGACCGAGGTAGTGGACGGACAGGCAGCAGTAGAATAACCTACCTAACACCGCATTCCTCTAGTGTGAGGTACGGTGCTGTAAATCACAGACTACTGTCCTGCCTGAGCTAGCAGCCTCTAGGTTGAGGCGCAGCGTGCTAGTGTGCATATGAATCGGCGCTGTAATGGCTGCAAGGCGGCCCACAGAACGCCGAAATTTACAGGGTGAAACCCCGCCCTGCTAGACACGCCTCCGTCTCGCAGCCAATCCGGCCAGGAGGCTCGGTCCCAGGTAAACCAATGGCTGACAGAAGGAGGAACTCAGTGGGTCTCAGGGGAAGCGCCGCATTTATATATAAGGGAATTCACAAGGCGGCTTTATATACAGTCACCGCAGCATGGAAACCTCTTCATTAGTATACAGTGGGGTAAGATCATAAAGGAGAGATGTATAGGAACGAGCAGCCGCATATGCTCATATATATCAGTAGATAAATACGAATCTCTCAATTCAATACAGTGCACGACATAGTAAAATTGTCTTGTCATCATATAAAGGGGACAAATGAGATCGCATCATTGAGGCCAGATGGTTTAATGGTGTTTAAAGAAAAAATCCATCTCGCCTCTTTTTGTAACAACATGCGATCACAGTCGCCACCCCTAGGTGACAGCTTCACAGAGTCGATCACTTGAAACTTGACCGACGATGTGTTCCCTCCGTGATGATCAAGAACATGGCGTGCAAGTGGAGTGTCTTTGAGATTCGTGATGTCAAGAATATGCTCCCCGATCCGTCTTCTTAGCTCTCTGATGGTTTTGCCAACGTATTTGATGTTGCACACACATGTCATTAGATAAACCACACCAACCGACTTGCAATTATGAAAAGACTTGGTGAAAAAAGTTTTATCTGCAGTACTGTTGGTAAAGCTATTGGACTTGTTGATGAAACCACAGAATTTACAGGATCCACAAGGAAATGTCCCTGTAAGCGGGTTTCGTAACCATGATTACGGTCGGGGGCTAGTGTATAAACTATGCGTCAACATATCCCGCAAATTGTTGCTGCGCCGATATGTGACTGAGGATTTGGCTGGAATCATACACCCAACATCTGGGTCAGATTTGAGTATGTCCCAATGTTCAGCAAGAACATGGCGCACCCTCTCATGGGCACTGTCAAACGTCCCGATAATCCTCACAATGTTTTCACCAGTGTCTCTCTTTTTAGGAGACAACAACAGATCCCTGTTTGTGCTCATTGAATGCTGATAGGCCTGTTTTAAACACTACCACTGAGGAAGGGATTTCATCCCGAAACGCGTATGGTCGGCAGACAGTGTGGGACAAGATAAGGAAGAAGCTTATAACTACAAATGAACTTTACATCCATTTGAAAACCCCGCTTGAAATAAGAGCCACCTGACCTATCCGACTGATACCACGTGGGACGCCACCGTCAGGTCCTGAAAGGTCAGAGAATACTCAGCTACACGGGGAATCGTCAACCACGTCTCCAAAGGTCCTTGCAGCTCACAGCCAAGCAGCCGGACGGCTAACAGGAGTGATTCCTGCGGCTCACAGCCAAGTAACGACTCGACTATTAGGAGCGGTAAAGTAAACCTGCAATCGATATAGTGCTCTCCATACCAATATCAACTGTATCCATTCCACTTGGTTATCACTGTATGACCCATTTTTGGACTTTATATGATCCACAAGGACAATAGAATTTGAACTCTAACTATCATAGTGGTCTAACAGGGTACACGGAAATTTTTATTAGTGTGTTTTATGCCTTTTATTTTATTTTATACAACATGTTGTGAGGTATTAAATAATGCTTTTTGAAACCATCCTTTGCTTTTTGTCTATATTAAACGCCAGATATTGAGTGACGCCAAACCTCTTTCTAATCCAATTTACACTTCCAACAGCAACAGGGAGTGCTGTGTGGCAGTGCACCTATTCCAGAGCATTATCAGTGAGTGAGCCACCAAATCTTGACTCTGTTTTAAACACTGCTGAGGATAACCACGACGCTGAAACCTCTGCTGAAGATCTTTCGCAGCCACCCTAAAGTCACTAAGATGGGAACAATTCCTCCTCACCCTTAAATATTGGCCCTTCGGGATCCCTCTCTTAAGGGCCAAAGGGTGCCCACTCTCCCATTTCAACAGATTATTGGTGGCTGTGGGCTTTCTAAAAACTTTGGTACTAATACGCCCATCAGCCGCCAGTGAAATGGCGAGGTCCAGGAAGGAAATGGTGTTCAAATCAATTTCTGACGTGAAGAACAGTCCCAGAGTATTCCTATTGAGGACTGCAACAAATTCTAGGAACAGTTCCCTGTCGCCCCCCACAGGATCAGCACATCATCGATGTATCTGATCCAGAGGGGGACCACATCCGTGAACCGCTCCATATCCTCACAGAACACCACCTCTCTTTCCCACCAGCCCAGGTAAAGGTTCGCAAAGGTCGGGGCACACGGACTGCCCATTGCGACCCCCCTGAGCTGGTGGAAAATACAGCCATCAAACAAAAACACATTCTGTCTAAGTATGAAACTCAACAGTTCCATGACAAAGGTGTTATGATCCCTGTATTGTTCACCTCTCTGCTGGAGGAACGTGAGGATCGCTCCACAGCCCAACTCATGGGGAATCGAGCTGTAGAGCGCCTCCACGTCTAAACTAGCCAAAAAAGTACCGTTGTCACATTGGACACCATCCAAACGTCCCAACACATCCATAGTATCCCTAACATGTGAGGGCAAACTATTGACAAATGGACGCAAGATGGTGTCCACATAGGTGCTGATATTGGCTGTAAGACAGTTGTTCCCAGACACTATCGGCCTCCCCTTTAAAGGCTCATACCCCTTGTGAACTTTGGGGAGACCGTAGAAGGCCGCAGTGACTGGGTGCACAGGTAAAAGAAAGGCCAATTCAGTCTTGTCGATGAGTTTCTTCTCTAGGGCTTGGTTCAAGATACAGGACAATTCCATCCTATAGGCTGGAGTGGGATCAGACGGGAGTTTTTCATATGTGAGTTTATCCTTGAGCACTCTCATACACATATTCCGGTATTGTTCGTGCCCAAGAAAAACAATATTCCCGCCCTTATCTGACGATTTAATCACCAACTCCTTGTCCTGTTGCAGCAACCATAAAGCCCCTCTTTCTTGTTCATTCAGATTGTCACTGCTAAGTCCATGCGAATCAATTTGACTCAGCTTACTGGACACTATAGACACAAAAGTGTCAATAGGGGTGCAGTCACCAATGGGAGGCATTTTGGTTGATGGTGACCTGAGCTTGGTAAATGGACCATCACCTGGATTTCTTTGTCCTTCAGCAAACAGATCTGACAAAATTTGGACGTCTGGCAGATCTGACATCTCAATTCCCAATTCCTCGCATTTCCTACGGTCATGGGTGACAAAAAATTTGCGCCATTTGAGTTTGCGCGCAAATAGATTTAAATCCTTCACCCACCCAAAACAATCAAATCTACGCATCGGGACAAATGAGAGGCCCTTTTGTAAAACTTGAGTCTCCATGGTAGTGAGAATACGAGGGGACAAGTTGATAACTTGTAACTCATCCCTCGCTGATCTGGGTGAGAATTGAGATGCTGTCTGGGAATCAAGGGGGGATGTCATTGTTTGTTCCTCAGTAGATATTGGGACATTGGCGGGGTATCGTCTAAACCCCCCCCCCCCCCCCACCGTATTGACCTCTACCCCCTCGTCCTCTTTTGCTACCCTGACCCCTATTTCTACCACCGTATGGTCTTCTGGCACCCTCTGAGGAAGAAACTTCAGTATCTAACTCAAGGGCATCTGAATGTTTAATACTATAATCAAAGATTTTGCCCTCTTTGAAGTCTCTAATGTCCCTATTGAAGAGGGAGTGCTTCTTTTCTTTCAACTGGGCAGTATATTTTTCTACGGAGATTTGAAGGAGCGATTCTTTTTTACTGAAGTCAGTATGACTACTGAATTTTTTGGTTGCCTCAATCGCTTCCTATAACTCACTCTCCAAAGATGCCACAACACTCTTTTCCTCCTCTAATAGGAGTTTCATTAATCTCAGAGATCAATCTACGGATTCCCTCTCCCACTTTTTGAGAAAATCCGTAGATCTAAGTCGGACTGCTGGTGTAATAGGATTGCTCAGACCACGTGGGACAATTTTATTCCCAATGTATGTTTCCAAAGACTGCACCTCCCACCAAGATCTAACAAAATTTTTATAGATCCTGGTAACTTGTTTGAAAGCAGATGAGATGGTAATTGTCTGGGAGGAAAAGGATATGTCTCGTTCAGAGAACACCTCACTAGGATCTCCCATCCACTGAGCGGTGTCAATGCTGCTCGACAGAAAGCCTGCCATTCCCTGTAATGCAATTAAACTTAATAGAAATACAAAAACTGGAGTGGTGTACTGAATATGCGCCTATTTGTACAATCAAGCAAATAATGTGGGGATAGGCGCTAAAACAAAATAATAATAACTTTATTATATGTACGGTTAAAATAAAGGGTAACACCCGTCAGTGTAGCAGTCAGCAACTGACTAATACTAAGTATGTGAGAAGGAAATAATGTCTCCAAACAGCGCCACCATCTGGAGCACTAGAACAGTCTCACAGACTAAACCCACCAACACGTCAGGGGGCTCGATACACCACAGGGTACAAGGTGTGTGACCCAGGGTGAGGACTATAATCCAGGGGATGTCTGGTGTCAAAAAAACACCATACAACACTCCAAACAGCGAGAGCCAGCGCGCAGACTCTCACTGCACTAAGATAGTCACAGGTGCAGGACTATGGCAGAGCATAAGCCGTCACTCCAATGATAATATACGGAGCAAGGATTGCCCTGACATACCCCTTAATGGTAACAGCTCAACGCGTTTCTATGCATGAGGATGCATTTCATCAGGAGCTACGTGCACCATACTTCAACAGAGCCCAGAGCCTCAGCTATGATTTTAGACCGAGGTAGTGGACGGACAGGCAGCAGTAGAATAACCTGCCTAACACCGCATTCCTCTAGTATGAGGTACGGAGCTGTAAATAACAGACTACTGTCCTGCCTGAGCTAGCAGCCTCTAGGTTGAGGCGCAGCGTGCTAGTGTGCATATGAATCGGCGCTGTAATGGCCGCAAATCGGCCCACAGAACGCCGAAATTTACAGGGTGAAACCCCGCCCTGCTAGACACGCCTCCGTCTCGCAGCCAATCCGGCCAGGAGGCTCGGTCCCAGGTAAACCAATGGCTGACAGAAGGAGGAACTCAGTGGGTCTCAGGGGAAGCGCAGAAGCGCCGCATTTATATATAAGGGAATTCACAAGGCGGCTTTATATACAGTCACCGCAGCATGGAAACCTCTTCATTAGTATACAGTGGGGTAAGATCATAAAGGAGAGATGTATAGGAACGAGCAGCCGCATATGCTCATATATATCAGTAGATAAATACGAATCTCTCAATTCAATACAGTGCACGACATAGTAAAATTGTCTTGTCATCATATAAAGGGGACAAATGAGATCGCATCATTGAGGCCAGATGGTTTAATGGTGTTTAAAGAAAAAATCCATCTCGCCTCTTTTTGTAACAACATGCGATCACAGTCGCCACCCCTAGGTGACAGCTTCACAGAGTCGATCACTTGAAACTTGACCGACGATGTGTTCCCTCCATGATGATCAAGAACATGGCGTGCAATTGGAGTGTCTTTGAGATTCGTGATGTCAAGAATATGCTCCCCGATCCGTCTTCTTAGCTCTCTGATGGTTTTGCCAACGTATTTGATGTTGCACACACATGTCATTAGATAAACCACACCAACCGACTTGCAATTATGAAAAGACTTGGTGAAAAACGTTTTATCTGCAGTACTGTTGGTAAAGCTATTGGACTTGTTAATGAAACCACAGAATTTACAGGATCCACAAGGAAATGTCCCTGTAAGCGGGTTTCGTAACCATGATTGCGGTCGGGGGCTAGTGTATAAACTATGCGTCAACATATCCCGCAAATTGTTGCTGCGCCGATATGTGACTGAGGGTTTGGCTGGAATCATACACCCAACATCTGGGTCAGATTTGAGTATGTCTGTGCTGCCTTTGCAATGTATATTACATGCTTGGCACTCAGCAGTGTCTGTTTCTTTAAGACCCTCCATTTTCTTGAAGCCTAGGGGCGGGTCTTCTCTGTACCACTAGGGCTTGCTGGGACATATCTTGTTCATTCCAGCTCTAGTTACTGTAGTGACCAGATCCACAGGACATCTTAAAGCTATTACAGATTGCAAACCTGATGAACACCAAAGCCTGTGAGTAATGGGGTTTTGCTAGTCAGCTTGTGTAGAGAGATGTTAGACATTGCAGATAGATAATGTGTGTTTCAGTGTAGTAAGCAAGCACATGTTAGTTAGGCCCTATCTTTTGTATTAGCTATGTATAATGTATGTTGCTTGAATAGCCATGCTTATATCTTTCTTTTTATGTTTGTTTCACAGTTTTACCACACATATCATCTCATATCATATCATATGAACACTATTGTACTCATTGCTGTTCATTATATCTCAGTAAAGATTGCATCAGTTCAGTAAACCAGCGCATCTTTCATTGGGATTCGGTTTATACTTGATGTTAAGCTGTGTACCTAAAGCAACACGCAGTCGAGACATTACAGTAAAAAGGCTTTAAAACGTTGTCAGAAGCAGTTAAACAGCTTTGAATCGTCCTCAGCAGTAAAAGGACTAATAACTCCTTTCAGCCACGTGGAGTGAAACGAAAGTGAAACTAATTTCTCTCACTCACTACAACACTGATACTGCCTGTGTCCAGTCATCATCATTATCCACGCTGCCAGCTAAATCAAGATGCAGAACACAGAGAACAACACTCTGACAGTTAACCCTCAATGCCCCTATAAGGAGGATGACACACACAGCTTGCCAAGAATCAAGTCTAGATGCACAACACTGTCTAGAGCATCCAGTCAAACAAATCTGACTTCAGCTAGCGCCGATTCAGCAAGATCTAAGTGTACTAGTTCTAGACGTTCAAGCACCACCAGTCTGTCATCGGCTAGCGACAAAGCGACTAAGGCAAGAGCAAAAGCAGAGGCAGCTTGCGCCATGGCTTCTTATGCGGAGCAGGTAGCTGAATTGATGAGAGAGCAAGCAAAAAGTGAATCTGAAGCACTTAAAAAGAGAGCAGAAGTGGAAGCATCTTTACACTTACTCAAACAGCAGAAAAACGCGGCAGCCGCCTTAGCCGAGGCAGAAGTTTTCACAAAGGCTGCTGAAGCTCAGTTCGATGGCATAGAAAACCAGATGTCATCCCACAGCGCAATCCAACGCACCCGTGAAGTACGTACAGTCACAAGCAACCATGTACACCGACCAGCAGTCCAATGACGCACCTAGGTCTTCATTGACTCCACCAGCAATAAGCAACTTTGATACTACGCAACATTGCAAGACTAAATCAGAATCTCAGTGTAGGAAGTCAAGTGGTCGCATGCTCAGAGACCAATCTGCCAACCCTCCAAGAGTGCAAACGGATGCTCGCGTACTCCCTCCTCAAGCAAATACAAGTCTGGATTATAGCAGAAAGACTTACAACAGACGAGAACAACCACCTAAACAAAGTAGATTCAGTCAAGCGCCTCATCAGCCTTACCAGCCGCAGCCATACCCTGAGTTTACACCCGAGAAGTATTCGCCAGACGCAACAAATGCTATAGAAGTGGCAAAATTCCTGATGCACCGTGAGATAGTGGGCGCTGGTCTCATGAAATTTGATGACCGTCCAGAAAACTACTGGGCCTGGAGGTCATCTTTCCTGAGCGGTACCCAAGACTTAAATCTGACAGAGAAAGGAATGCTTGACCAGCTTGTCAGATGGCTAGGACCAGAGTCCACTGAGC
The DNA here is from genome assembly GCF_905171765.1 of Bufo bufo. Classification (NCBI taxonomy): domain Eukaryota; kingdom Metazoa; phylum Chordata; class Amphibia; order Anura; family Bufonidae; genus Bufo; species Bufo bufo. The sequence goes on from NC_053396.1 coordinate 64,396,914, forward strand.
AAGCCCAAAGGATCAGATCAGTACATGTTCATGACGCAGCAGCAGGACTTGCAATGGTGTGGCGGAGACTAGAACAATGCTATGGATCACCTGAAGTGATCGAGGATGCTCTTCTGAAAAGGATAGAAAACTATCCAAGAATAACAAATAAGGATTATCAAAAGCTGAGAGGTTTGGGAGACCTACTCTTAGAAATAGAAGCCGCTAAGTCTAGTGGATATCTGCCAGGTCTTTCATATCTGGATACAGCACGTGGAGTTGAGCCCATAATTGAGAAACTTCCTTACAACTTGCAAGAAAGGTGGGTAGCTCAAGCTTCAAGATACAAGAAAGATCATCGAGTTGCATTTCCACCGTTCGCCTTCTTCGCTGAATTCATAGAAGACCAAGCTGAAATACGCAATGACCCAAGCTTTGCTTTCCTGAACAAGAGAACGGCAAGCTTCCCAAAGGTAGAGCAGAAACCTCCAGGGCTTTACAAAGAACGCAGAGCAACAGTTTCTGTAAGGAAGACAGAAGTTCCGCCTGAATCTGCAGCCAATCAGGAAGACAACACAAGGAAGAAAGTTGAGGAGCCAGATAAAATATGTCCTATCCACAACAAGCCTCATCCACTAAGAAAATGTCGCAGTTTCAGAAGTAAGACATTAGAAGAGCGCAAAGCTTATCTTAAAGACAATCGCATTTGTTTCAGATGCTGCGCTTCAATTCAGCATCTTGCAAAAGACTGTACAAAAACAATACAATGCGCAGAGTGTAACAGTGACAAACACTTGTCAACACTACACCCGGGACCACCACCATGGAACCAAGAAGTTCAGGCAACTCAAGAAGATCATGGTGGGGAGCAAGGCGAGAATACAACGCCAGCAGTAACCTCAAAGTGCACTGAGATCTGTACAGAGCAGGGCCGCTCAAGATCATGCTCCAAGATATGCTTAGTCAAGGTGTATCCAGCAGGTTTCAGAGAAAAAGCAATCAAGATGTACACAGTCATGGATGAACAGAGTAACAGATCTCTGGCAAAAACAGAATTCTTTGACCTCTTCGGTGACAAAGGAAGTCCAACTCCATACACCTTGAAGACTTGTTCTGGAGTTGTAGAGACAATAGGGAGAAGAGCAAATAACTACAACATCGAGTCATTAGATGGAAAGACAAAGGTGACTCTACCTACCCTCATAGAATGTGATGAGATACCAGACGACAGGTCAGAGATTCCCACACCTGAAGTTGCTCGTCATCACCCTCATCTGGTGCGAATAGCAGACCAAATACCAGCACTAGATCCAGATGCTGCAATCACCCTTCTACTTGGGAGAGATATTCTCAGAGTGCACAAAGTCAGAGAACAGTACAATGGGCCACACAATGCACCATTTGCACAACGCCTTGATCTCGGATGGGTCATTGTTGGAGAAGTATGTCTAGACGGACTGCACAAACCAGCAAAGGTAAATGTCTACAGAACACATCTGTTGCAGAATGGTCGTACATCTTGTCTTTGCCCATGTACCAACAGTCTACACATTAAAGAGAGATTAGATAACCCAACACATCATCGGAGTATCCAGAGGTGCATGGAAGACTTAGCCTCAACTGGAAATATAGATGAACTGGGTTGTAAGGTGTTTGAAAGAACACGAGACGACGACAAGCCAGCACCCTCGGTAGAAGATACCCTCTTCCTCGAGATCATGGACAGAGAAGTCTACAGTGACAATTCAGGCAGCTGGGTAGCCCCTCTACCCTTCCGGTCACCATGCCATCGCCTTCCTGTCAACAGGGTACAAGCAGAGAAACGCTTCAGTTTGTTGCAGCGCACTCTACAAAGAAAGCCAAATATGAAGAAACACTTCCAAGCCTTCATGCAAAAGATTTTTGACAACGAGCAGGCAGAAAGGGCACCACCACTAGAAGAAAACCAAGAACACTGGTACTTACCAATATTTGGGGTGTATCATCCTCAGAAACCAGGTCAGATAGGTGTAGTATTTGACTCTAGTGCGAAGCACGAAGGCATCTCACTAAATGACGTCCTTCTCAGCGGACCTGACCTGAACAACACACTCCTTGGAGTACTCATCAGGTTCAGAAAAGAACTTGTAGCAGTAACAGCAGATGTACAACAGATGTTCTACTGTTTCTTCGTTCGAGAAGATCACAGAGACTACTTAAGGTTCCTGTGGTATGCAGACAATGACTTTAATAAAGACATCACAGAGTACAGGATGAAGGTACATGTGTTTGGAAACAGCCCTTCCCCAGCTGTAGCTATCTACAACCTGAAACGAGCAGCACAGCAAGGTGAAAGACATGGTCAAGAAGCCAAACAGTTCGTCATGAAGAACTTCTACGTGGTTGATGGACTTGCTTCTTTCTCCAGTAACGAAGAAGCTATTAACGTCCTGAAAAGTACAAAAGAAATGTTGGCAGAATCCAACATAAGATTGAACAAGGTAGCTTCCAACAGCTACAGAGTCATGGAAGCATTTCCAATGGAAGACCGTGCTAAAGACCTCAAAGACTTAGATCTAGGAACAGAATCACCACCCTTGCAAAGAAGTCTTGGGCTTAGTTGGGACCTAAAGACTGACAGTTTCACCTTCAGGGTCTCCAGAGAAGAGAAACCATTCACAAAAAGAGGTGTCCTATCTACAGTCAACAGTCTTTATGACCCCCTGGGATTCGTAGCACCCATCATCATGCAAGGCAAAGCTCTTTTGAGACAGATCACTACTGAGCAGGAACAAATTGACTGGGACGTACTTCTTCCTGACGAGAAGCAAATGCAGTGGAAGTTGTGGAAAGACTCATTGTTAGAGCTTGAACAACTCAACATTTCAAGACCGTACGTATTTGTTTCCTTGTCTGCTACAAAGAGGAGAGAATTATGCGTATTCTCTGACGCTTCCACTATGGCTATTGCAGCTGTAACTTACCTCAGGGTAATAGACACTGATGGACAAAGCCATGTTGGGTTCATCATGGGAAAATCTAAACTTGCTCCCAGACCTGCTCACACTGTCCCACGTCTAGAACTTTGTGCTGCTGTCTTAGCGGTAGAGATGGCAGACATGATTACGACTGAACTGGACATTGAGATCCATGTAGTGAACTTTTATACAGACAGCAAAATTGTGTTAGGATATATTCACAACGCTTCAAAAAGATTTTACACATACGTGACCAACAGAGTGACACGTATCAGAAAGTCTACAAGTCCAGATCAGTGGCATCACATCAGCACGGACAAGAACCCAGCGGATCATGGGACAAGATTGGTGTCAGCCGCTGTACTCAAGCAAACTAACTGGTTCGTAGGTCCATCGTTTCTTTGTAAGCCAGAAACCAAAGAGACTACTCAGGTAGAGACCTTTCAGCTCATAGAACCAGATCAAGACAAAGAGGTAAGACCTCAAGTTGCAGTTTGCAAGACTTTAGTTACCAGAGACAGTCTGGGCACCCATAGATTTGAAAGGTTTTCCAGTTGGAAGTCGCTGACCTGTGCAATCAGAAAACTTATCTGTCTAGCCAGATACTCCTGCAGAGCTACTAATACTGATCAGCGAAGCAACGACCATCTTGAACAAGCCAAGGTCGCGATCATCAAATGCGTCCAGCAGGAAGTCTTTAAAGAAGAAATTCAAAGCCTTCTGAAAAAGGAAGAGATTTCTCGACAGTTCGCTCAAGAAGTTGAACCCTATCCTCGACGAAGACGGAGTACTAAGAATTGGAGGTCGTTTGTCGGCAGCGGATATGACTATCCAAGAGAGACATCCCTTCATCATACCTAAGAATCATCACATCGCTCTTCTTCTGGTAAGACACTATCACAAGCAAGTTGCACATCAAGGACGACACTTCACTGAAGGAGCAGTACGGTCAGCTGGATTGTGGATCATAGGAGGTAAGAGACTAGTCTCCAGCGTGATCAGCAAATGCGTTACCTGTAAGAAGATTAGAGGGAAACTTGAAGTTCAGAAGATGTCAAACTTACCTGCAGACAGACTTGCTTCAGATCCTCCGTTCACTCACGTAGGTCTAGACGTTTTTGGACCATGGAACATCTCTTCTCGCAAGACCAGAGGAGGCAGTGCCGAAAGTAAACGTTGGGCTGTTCTGTTCTCTTGCCTGAGTACTAGAGCAGTTCATATTGAAGTGATTGAATCTTTATCCACTTCAAGTTTCATCAATGCCTTGAGAAGATTCTTCTCTATCAGAGGACCAGCAAAATTGATTCGTTCAGACCGCGGCACAAACTTTATTGGGGCCTGCAAGGAGTTGAAGATCATCTCTACAGACTCTGAAACAGGTTTCTATCTTCAAGATCAAGGATGCACTTGGACTTTGAATCCTCCACACGCATTGCATATGGGAGGAGCCTGGGAGAGGATGATTGGAGTAGCTCGTCGTATTCTGGATGCCATGCTCCTGAAGGTTGGGTCTACTCGCCTCACTCATGAAGCTTTGACTACACTAATGGCTGAAGTCGTGGCCATTATGAACGCCAGACCTTTGGTTCCAGTGTCTACAGATCCGGAGATGACGTCAGTCTTGACACCCGCAATGCTGCTGACCCAGAAGATGGAACCAGTGACAGCTCCCACAGGAGACTTTGACCTCAAGGACTTGTATACCAAGCAATGGAGACAAGTTCAAAGCCTTGCGGACATTTTCTGGAAGAGGTGGAGACAGGAATACCTGGTGACACTCCAGCCACGCAAGAAATGGCAAGATGACAAACCCAACTTACAAGTTGGAGACATTGTCTTATTAAAAGACACTCAGGCCCACAGGAACGAATGGCCTATTGGACTCATTGTGGGGACTGATCCAAGTAGTGATGCTAGAGTTAGAAAGGTTGAAGTTAGAATTGTTAGACAGGGCATTCCCAAGGTGTATGCTAGGCCAATTTCTGAAGTAGTTTTAAATCTGTCCAAAGGTTAGTGGCATAAAAAAAGGTATGCCAGGTGGGGAGTGTGCTGCCTTTGCAATGTATATTACATGCTTGGCACTCAGCAGTGTCTGTTTCTTTAAGACCCTCCATTTTCTTGAAGCCTAGGGGCGGGTCTTCTCTTTACCACTAGGGCTTGCTGGGACATATCTTGTTCATTCCAGCTCTAGTTACTGTAGTGACCAGATCCACAGGACATCTTAAAGCTATTACAGATTGCAAACCTGATGAACACCAAAGCCTGTGAGTAATGTGGTTTTGCTAGTCAGCTTGTGTAGAGAGATGTTAGACATTGCAGATAGATAATGTGTGTTTCAGTGTAGTAAGCAAGCACATGTTAGTTAGGCCCTATCTTTTGTATTAGCTATGTATAATGTATGTTGCTTGAATAGCCATGCTTATATCTTTCTTTTTATGTTTGTTTCACAGTTTTACCACACATATCATCTCATATCATATCATATGAACACTATTGTACTCATTGCTGTTCATTATATCTCAGTAAAGATTGCATCAGTTCAGTAAACCAGCGCATCTTTCATTGGGATTCGGTTTATACTTGATGTTAAGCTGTGTACCTAAAGCAACACGCAGTCAAGACATTACAATGTCCCAATGTTCAGCAAGAACATGGCGCACCCTCTCATGGGCACTGTCAAACGTCCCGATAATCCTCACAATGTTTTCACCAGTGTCTCTCTTTTTAGGAGACAACAACAGATCCCTGTTGGTGCTCATTGAATGCTGATAGGCCTGTTTTAAACACTGCTGAGGATAACCACGACGCTGAAACCTCTGCTGAAGATCTTTCGCAGCCACCCTAAAGTCACTAAGATGGGAACAATTCCTCCTCACCCTTAAATATTGGCCCTTCGGGATCCCTCTCTTAAGGGCCAAAGGGTGCCCACTCTCCCATTTCAACAGATTATTGGTGGCTGTGGGCTTTCTAAAAACGTTGGTACTAATACGCCCATCAGCCGCCAGTGAAATGGCGAGGTCCAGGAAGGAAATGGTGTTCAAATCAATTTCTGACGTGAAGAACAGTCCCAGAGTATTCCTATTGAGGACTGCAACAAATTCTAGGAACAGTTCCCTGTCGCCCCCCCACAGGATCAGCACATCATCAATGTATCTGATCCAGAGGGGGACCACATCCGTGAACCGCTCCATATCCTCACAGAACACCACCTCTCTTTCCCACCAGCCCAGGTAAAGGTTCGCAAAGGTCGGGGCACACGGACTGCCTATTGCGACCCCTCTGAGCTGGTGGAAAATACAGCCATCAAACAAAAACACATTGTGTCTAAGTATGAAACTCAACAGTTCCATGACAAAGGTGTTATGATCCCTGTATTGTTCACCTCTCTGCTGGAGGAACGTGAGGATCGCTCCACAGCCCAACTCATGGGGAATCGAGCTGTAGAGCGCCTCCACGTCCAAACTAGCCAAAAAAGTACCCTTGTCACATTGGACACCATCCAAACGTCCCAACACATCCATAGTATCCCTAACATGTGAGGGCAAACTATTGACAAATGGACGCAAGATGGTGTCCACATAGGTGCTGATATTGGCTGTAAGACAGTTGTTCCCAGACACTATCGGCCTCCCCTTTAAAGGCTCATACCCCTTGTGAACTTTGGGGAGACAGTAGAAGGCCGCAGTGACTGGGTGCACAGGTAAAAGAAAGGCCAATTCAGTCTTGTCGATGAGTTTCTTCTCTAGGGCTTGGTTCAAGATACAGGACAATTCCATCCTATAGGCTGGAGTGGGATCAGACGGGAGTTTTTCATATGTGAGTTTATCCTTGAGCACTCTCATACACATATTCCGGTATTGTTCGTGCCCAAGAATAACAATATTCCCGCCCTTATCTGACGATTTAATCACCAACTCCTTGTCCTGTTGCAGCAACCATAAAGCCCCTCTTTCTTGTTCATTCAGATTGTCACTGCTAAGTCCATGCAAATCAATTTGACTCAGCTTACTGGACACTATAGACACAAAGAGGATACAGCGGGGAGGGCTCTGTTCCCTGCTGAAGATACAGAACCTTAATTAAAAGCTGATAAGGCCACCATGCAGTTAGAGGACGTGAAACAGCCTAAAACCATAGCTGATCAGGTTTTTGAGGGCCTTATAGGATTTTCCCCGTCCATAAAGACATGGAAGCTCTTATTAGGAAGGAGTGGAAGAATCCTGACAGAATTTTTTTTATTCCTGCTACATATAAAAGTATCCATTTGATGAATCTGTTTCTGACGTTTTTGACAGGGAACCCACAGTGGATTCTCCTGTAGCTAAGAGAGCCAAAAAAATAAAAAAATATTTCATTTTGAGGATCTAGGCTGATGTTTATCTCAGCCGAGCATGGGAATCAGCATCAACCAGTCTTTAGGCCGGCTATCGCCGCCTCTTGGGTCTCTAGGTCTTTAAAATTATGGTTAGAACAGCTTGAATCTCATATTAAGGACAGACCCCTAGAGAGGAATTGCTTTCTTCCCTCCCTACCTTCCTTAAGGCGGCAGATTTCCTAGCGGACCCATCTACAGATGCGGTTCGTTTTTCTGCCAGAGCGGCGGCCATGTCAAACGCGTCTAGACGTGCTATCTGGCTGAAGTCATGGAAAGGGGATCAGGGCTCTAAGGCTAGGCTCTTTGCTATTCCCTGTGAAGGTTCTAGGTTATTTGGATCCTCATTAGAGGACATCCTAGAAAGAGCTTCAGATAAGAATGGATTCCAGGTTCCCCAGAGGCCTTTCTTTTTTCATAAACTCCAGTCCCATTTTAGTGACCGAAGAGAGAGAGAGATTTCCTAAAAGATCTAGTGTTTTTTTTGTTCAAGCCCCAAGAAAATAGATCCAAAGACAAACCATGATGCCAGAAGTCAGGTGGGGGGTCTCAGTTTTTTTCAGCCTGGGGGTCCATTTCTGAAAAACAAATGGATCCTAAGCGTTATAGAGAAGGGTTTTCGATTTAGAATTCCTTTCCCGTCATCTGGAATTTTTCACCCAGTCTGCCCCAAGAACCCTGAAAAGAGGCAAACGGTAGAATCTGAAGTATTTGCCCTTCTAGACAAGGGGGTGGTTTGCCTGGTTCGCAAGAGGGCGGTAGGGAAGGGTTTCTATTCCGCTTTGTTTTTTAGTGAAAATACTAAATGGGCCATTCAGAGTAATATTGAATCTGAAAAAGCTAAACAAATCCCTAAGTTACAAAAAATTGGAGACAATAAAAAACCACTACAAACTTACTCTTTCAGAATTGCTGGATGGCAAGCCTGGATCTGGAAGATGCGTACTATGGTATTCCAATTCATGCTTGTTCCCAAAAGTTTTTAAGAACAGCGGTTTGGGTAGAAGGGAAGTTGCTGCACCTCCAATACAGGGCGCTTCCCTTTGGCATATCTCAAGCTCCAAGAGTCTTTACCAAGGTGGTAGCAGAACGAGTCTTGCGAATGCTGCTGTCAGGAATAACTTTGGTACCCTATTTGAACAAATTTTTTAATAATCTCTCGGTCAAAAGAAGGGTTAGAAAAAGACATACATTTCCTTTGCTCCACCTTGAAGGACTTGGGCTGGAAAATAAATTGGAAGAAATCAAACCTGGTTCCCTCTCAAGTTTGTGTGTTTTTGGGAACTCAGTTGGACTCCCGTCGGCAAAGGAATTTTCTTCCCCTTCAAAAGAAGGAATCAATCAGGGAGCAGATTTTGTCAGTCTTTTACTTACCAGTGTACTTTCACAGAGGCGATGGCAGTGCTGGGTCAGATGACATCCTCTATTCCAGCAGTGGCATATGCACAGATCCACTCCAGAGAGCTACAAGCAGACATTTTGAGATCCTGGGACGGCTCATTGGACCAAATATTCCACCTATTTTCGAGAGCCAGGCATTCCCTTTTATGGTGGGCAATTTCGAAAAATCTGTCCGCAGGGGTTTCATGGTCATTCAGGGATCAGACTGTAATCACTATAGATGCCAGGCCCTGGGGTTGGGGTGCTCACTCTCAGAACAGGTACTGGCAGGGAAGATGGGATCTGGATTCAAGTAAGGCGTCCTCCAACTTAAAGGAATTAAAGGCAGTAAAGATGTCTCTGGAACTAGCTATTCCAGACATAAGGAGCAAAAAGTCTTGTATTCAGACAATTCAACGACAGTGGCCTATATAAAATCTTTTACGTTTGTGTCAGGAGATTTTTCACATAGCGGAAGAAAGAATGCTTTTTCTTTCAGCAGTCCATTTGAAGGGGAAGGATAATTTGATAGCGGACATTCTCAGTCGCACTTCTATAAAGCAGAGTGGTGTCTAAACAGACATTTTTCTGGAGATGGTCCAAAGATATGGCTTACCTATAGTGGATCAGTTTGCCTCAGGAGCCAACAGGAAAGTGGAAAGGTTTTTCTCCCTCAATCATTTGGACAGCCCCTTAGCAGTGGACAGGTTAGCACAGGATTGGAGCAAAGAGTTAGCTTATGCCTTCCCTCCATTTGGCTTATTCCCCAGGTATTGAGAAAAATAGAGCACTAAGACTCCTCCGTTACCTTGATACCTCCAAAATGGCCAAAGAGGTAGTGGTACACGAGCCTTCTGAAATTGGCGGTAGAGTCTACGTGGACTCCAATAAATATGGTGAAATCATAGTGTCTTTATTTTACTTTTTCTTATGCAAGGCAACTCAAAAGGTGATGGTGTGATGTTTCGGTCAACATAGACCTTTCTCAAACACTAAACTAAAAAAAATAAACAATTTTTAAACAAATGGTTTACATGGTGTTTTTTTTTATGTACAAAACAATTGTGTATAGTCAAGTAACACAAAAACTGGAGTGGTGTACTGAATATGCGCCTATTTGTACAATCAAGCAAATAATGTGGGGATAGGCGCTAAAACAAAATAATAATAACTTTATTATATGTACGTTTAAAATAAAGGGTAACACCCGTCAGTGTAGCAGTCAGCAACTGACTAATACTAAGTATGTGAGAAGGAAATAATGTCTCCAAACAGCGCCACCATCTGGAGCACTAGAACAGTCTCACAGACTAAACCCACCAACACGTGAGGGGGCTCGATACACCACAGGGTACAAGGTGTGTGACCCAGGGTGAGGACTATAATCCAGGGGATGTCTGGTGTCAAAAAAACACCATACAACACTCCAAACAGCGAGAGCCAGCGCGCAGACTCTCACTGCACTAAGATAGTCACAGGTGCAGGACTATGGCAGAGCATAAGCCGTCACTCCAATGATAATATACGGAGCAAGGATTGCCCTGACATACCCCTTAATGGTAACAGCTCAACGCGTTTCTATGCATGAGGATGCATTTCATCAGGAGCTATGTGCACCATACTTCAACAGAGCCCAGAGCCTCAGCTATGATTTTAGACCGAGGTAGTGGACGGACAGGCAGCAGTAGAATAACCTACCTAACACCGCATTCCTCTAGTGTGAGGTACGGTGCTGTAAATCACAGACTACTGTCCTGCCTGAGCTAGCAGCCTCTAGGTTGAGGCGCCGCGTGCTAGTGTGCATATGAATCGGCGCTGTAATGGCCGCAAAGCGGCCCACAGAACGCCGAAATTTACAGGGTGAAACCCCGCCCTGCTAGACACGCCTTCGTCTCACAGCCAATCCGGCCAGGAGGCTCGGTCCCAGGTAAACCAATGGCTGACAGAAGGAGGAACTCAGTGGGTCTCAGGGGAAGCGCAGAAGCGCCGCATTTATATATAAGGGAATTCACAAGGCGGCTTTATATACAGTCACCGCAGCATGGAAACCTCTTCATTAGTATACAGTGGGGTAAGATTATAAAGGAGAGATGTATAGGAACGAGCAGCCGCATATGCTCATATATATCAGTAGATAAATACGAATCTCTCAATTCAAGTAAAATTGTCTTGTCATCATATAAAGGGAACAAATGAGATCGCATCATTGAGGCCAGATGGTTTAATGGTGTTTAAAGAAAAAATCCATCTCGCCTCTTTTTGTAACAACATGCGATCACAGTCGCCACCCCTAGGTGACAGCTTCACAGAGTCGATCACTTGAAACTTGACCGACGATGTGTTCCCTCCGTGATGATCAGTACTGTTGGTAAAGCTATTGGACTTGTTGATGAAACCACAGAATTTACAGGATCCACAAGGAAATGTCCCTGTAAGCGGGTTTCGTAACCATGATTGCGGTCGGGGGCTAGTGTATAAACTATGCGTCAACATATCCCGCAAATTGTTGCTGCGCCAATATGTGACTGAGGGTTTGGCTGGAATCATACACCCAACATCTGGGTCAGATTTGAGTATGTCCCAATGTTCAGCAAGAACATGGCGCACCCTCTCATGGGCACTGTCAAACGTCTCGATAATCCTCACAATGTTTTCACCAGTGTCTCTCTTTTTAGGAGACAACAACAGATCCCTGTTGGTGCTCATTGAATGCTGATAGGCCTGTTTTAAACACTGCTGAGGATAACCACGACGCTGAAACCTCTGCTGAAGATCTTTCGCAGCCACCCTAAAGTCACTAAGATGGGAACAATTCCTCCTCACCCTTAAATATTGGCCCTTCGGGATCCCTCTCTTAACCACTTGCCGCAACTGTAACGCCGAAAGGCGTCATCGCGGCGGCTCCCCCAGGCTACGCTAACGCCGATTGGCGTCATCTCGCGTGAGCCGAGATTTCCTGTGAATGCGCGCGCGCTCACAGGAACGGAAGTTAAGAGAGTGGATCTCCAGCCTGCTAGCGGCGATCGTTCGCTGGCAGGCTGGAGATGTGTTTTTTTTTAACCCCTAACAGGTATATTAGACGCTGTTTTGATAACAGCGTCTAATATACCTGCTACCTGGTCCTCTGGTGGTCCCCTTTGTTTGGATCGACCACCAGAGGACACAGGTAGCTCAGTAATATGTTGCACCAAGCACCACTACACTACACCCCCCCCTGTCACTTATTAACCCCTTATTCACCCTTGATCACCCCTGATCACCCCATATAGACTCCCTGATCACCCCCCTGTCATTGATTACCCCCCTGTCATTGATCACCCCCCTGTAAAGCTCCATTCAGATGTCCGCATGATTTTTACGGATCCACTGATAGATGGATCGGATCCGCAAAACGCATACGGACGTCTGAATGGAGCCTTACAGGGGCGTGATCAATGACTGTGGTGATCACCCCATATAGACTCCCTGATCACCCCCCTGTCATTGATTACCCCCCTGTCATTGATCACCCCCCTGTAAAGCTCCGTTCAGACGTCCGCATGATTTTTACGGATCCACTGATAGATGGATCGGATCCGCAAAACGCATACGGACGTCTGAATGGAGCCTTACAGGGGCGTGATCAATGACTGTGGTGATCACCCCATATAGACTCCCTGATCACCCCCCTGTCATTGATTACCCCCCTGTCATTGATCACCCCCTTGTAAAGCTCCATTCAGACGTCCGCATGATTTTTACGGATCCACTGATAGATGGATCGGATCCGCAAAACGCATACGGACGTCTAAATGGAGCCTTACAGGGGCGTGATCAATGACTGTGGTGATCACCCCATATAGACTCCCTGATCACCCCCCTGTCATTGATCACCCCCCTGTAAAGCTCCATTCAGACGTCCGCATGATTTTTACAGGGCCACTGATAGATGGATCGGATCCGCAAAACACATACAGGCGTCTCCCTGGAGCCTTCCAGGGGGGGTAATCACCCCATATAGACTCCCTGATCACCCCCCTGTCATTGATCACCCCCCTGTCATTGATCACCCCCCCTGTCATTGATCACCCCCCCTGTCAGGCTGCATTCAGATGTCCGTATGATTTTTACGGATCCACGGATACATGGATCGGATCCGCAAAACACATACGGACATCTGAATGGAGCCTTATAGGGGGGGGGTGATCAATGACAGGGGGGTGATCACCCCCCTGTCATTGATCACCCCCCTGTCATTGATCACCCCCCTGTCATTGATCACCCCCCTGTCATTGATCACCCCACTGTCCTTACATTTTCACCCCTCTGTCCATTCAGACATTTTTTTGGCCCAAGTTAGCGGAAATTATTATTTTTTTCTTACAAAGTCTCATATTCCACTAACTTGTGTCAAAAAATTAAATCTCACATGAACTCACCAAACCCCTCACGGAATCCAAATGCGTAAAAAATTTTAGACATTTATATTCCAGACTTCTTCTCACGCTTTAGGGCCCCTAGAATGCCAGGGCAGTATAAATACCCCACATTTGACCCCATTTCGGAAAGAAGACACCCCCAGGTATTCCGTGAGTGGCATATTGAGTCCATGAAAGATTGAAATTTTTGTCCCAAGTTAGCGGAAAGGGAGACTTTGTGAGAAAAAAAAAAATAAAATCAATTTCCGCTAACTTGTGCCAAAAAAAAATAATTTCTATGAACTCGCCATGCCCCTCATTGAATACCTTGGGGTGTCTTCTTTCCAAAATGGGGTCACATGTGGGGTATTTATACTACCCTGGCATTTTAGGGGCCCTAAAGCGTGAGAAGAAGTCTGGGATCCAAATGTCTAAAAATGCCCTCATAAAAGGAATGTGGGCCCTTTTGCGCATCTAGGCTGCAAAAAAGTGTCACACATCTGGTATCGCCGTACTCAGGAGAAGTTGGGCAATGTGTTTTGGGGTGTTATTTTATATATACCCATGCTGGGTGAGATAAATATCTTGGTCAAATGCCAACTTTGTATAAAAAAATGGGAAAAGTTGTCTTTTGCCGAGATATTTCTCTCACCCAGCATGAGTATATGTAAAAAGACACCCCAAAACACATTGCCCAACTTCTCCTGAATACAGCGATACCACATGTGTGACACTTTTTTGCAGCCTAGGTGGGCAAAGGGGCCCACATTCCAAAGAGCACCTTTAGGTTTTCACAGGTCATTTACCTACTTACCACACATTAGGGCCCCTGGAAAATGCCAGGGCAGTATAACTACCCCACAAGTGACCCCATTTTGGAAAGAGGACACCCCAAGGTATTCCGTGAGGGGCATGGCGAGTTCCTAGAATTTTATATTTTTTGTCACAAGTTAGCGGAAAATGATGATTTTTTTTTTTTTTTCCCCTTACAAAGTCTCATATTCCACTAACTTGTGACAAAAAATAAAATCTTCCATGAACTCACTATGCCCATCACGAAATACCTGGGGGTGTCTTCTTTCCAAAATGGGGTCACTTGTTGGGTAGTTATACTGCCCTGGCATTCTAGGGGCCCAAATGTGTGGTAAGAAGTTTGAAATCAAAATGTGTAAAAAATGACCAGTGAAATCCGAAAGGTGCTCTTTGGAATATGGGCCCCTTTGCCCACCTAGGCTGCAAAAAAGTGTCACTCATGTGGTATCTCCGTACTCAGGAGAAGTTGGGGAATGTGTTTTGGGGTGTCATTTTACATATACCCATGCTGGGTGAGAGAAATATCTTGGCAAAAGACAACTTTTCCCATTTTTTTATACAAAGTTGGCATTTGACCAAGATATTTCTCTCACCCAGCATGGGTATATGTAAAATGACACCCCAAAACACATTGCCCAACTTCTCCTGAGTACGGCGATACCACATGTGTGACACTTTTTTGCAGCCTAGGTGGGCAAAGGGCCCCACATTCCAAAGAGCACCTTTCGGATTTCACCGGTCATTTTTTACACATTTTGATTTCAAACTACTTACCACACATTTGGGCCCCTAGAATGCCAGGGCAGTATAACTACCCCACAAGTGACCCCATTTTGGAAAGAAGACACCCCAAGGTATTCGCTGATGGGCATAGTGAGTTCATAGAAGTTTTTATTTTTTGTCACAAGTTAGTGGAATATGAGACTTTGTAAGAAAAAAAAATAAATCATCATTTTCCACTAACTTGTGACAAAAAATAAAAAGTTCTATGAACTCACTATGCCCATCAGCGAATACCTTAGGGTGTCTACTTTCCGAAATGGGGTCATTTGTGGGGTGTTTGTACTGTCTGGGCATTGCAGAACCTCAGGAAACATGACAGGTGCTCAGAAAGTCAGAGCTGCTTCAAATAGCGGAAATTCACATTTTTGTACCATAGATTGTAAACGCTATAACTTTTACCCGAACCATTTTTTTTTTACCCAAACATTTTTTTTTTATCAAAGACATGTAGAACAATAAATTTAGAGAAAAATTTATATATGGATGTCGTTTTTTTTGCAAAATTTTGCAACTGAAAGTGAAAAATGTCATTTTTTTGCAAAAAAATCGTTAAATTTCGATTAATAACAAAAAAAGTAAAAATGTCAGCAGCAATGAAATACCACCAAATGAAAGCTCTATTAGTGAGAAGAAAAGGAGGTAAAATTCATTTGGGTGGTAAGTTGCATGACCGAGCAATAAACCGCTAAAGTTGTGGAGTGCCGATTTGTAAAAAAGGGCCTGGTCTTTAGGGGGGTATAAACCTGTGTTCCTTAAGTGGTTAAGGGCCAAAGGGTGCCCACTCTCCCATTTCAACAGATTATTGGTGGCTGTGGGCTTTCTAAAAACGTTGGTACTAATACGCCCATCAGCCACCAGTGAAATGGCGAGGTCCAGGAAGGAAATGGTGTTCAAATCAATTTCTGACGTGAAGAACAGTCCCAGAGTATTCCTATTGAGGACTGCAACAAATTCTAGGAACAGTTCCCTGTCGCCCCCCCACAGGATCAGCACATCATCGATGTATCTGATCCAGAGGGGGACCACATCCGTGAACCGCTCCATATCCTCACAGAACACCACCTTTATTTCCCACCAGCCCAGGTAAAGGTTCGCAAAGGTCGGGGCACACGGACTGCCCATTGCGACCCCCCTGAGCTGGTGAAAAATACAGCCATCAAACAAAAACACATTGTGTCTAAGTATGAAACTCAACAGTTCCATGACAAAGGTGTTATGATCCCTGTATTGTTCACCTCTCTGCCGGAGGAACGTGAGGATTCAGTACACCACTCCAGTTTTTGTATTTCTATTAAGTTTAAGTGCATTACAGAGAATGGCAGGCTTTCTGTCGAGCAGCATTGACACCGCTCAGTGGATGGGAGATCCTAGTGAGGTGTTCTCTGAACGAGACATATCCTTTTCCTCCCAGACAATTACCATCTCATCTGCTTTCAAACAAGTTACCAGGATCTATAAAAATTTTGTTAGATCTTGGTGGGAGGTGCAGTCTTTGGAAACATACATTGGGAATAAAATTGTCCCACGTGGTCTGAGGAATCCTATTACACCAGCAGTCCGACTTAGATCTACGGATTTTCTCAAAAAGTGGGAGAGGGAATCCGTAGATTGATCTCTGAGATTAATGAAACTCCTATTAGAGGAGGAAAAGAGTGTTGTGGCATCTTTGGAGAGTGAGTTGAAGGAAGCGATTGAGGCAACCAAAAAATTCAGTAGTCATACTGACTTCAGTAAAAAAGAATCGCTCCTTCAAATCTCCGTAGAAAAATATACTGCCCAGTTGAAAGAAAAGAAGCACTCCCTCTTCAATAGGGACATTAGAGACTTCAAAGAGGGCAAAATCTTTGATTATAGTATTAAACATTCAGGTGCCCTTGAGTTAGATACTGAAGTTTCTTCCTCAGAGGGTGAACCAGACTCAGAGGCTACTGGTGGTAAGCAAACAGGGCCCCAATCTGCCAGAAGACCATACGGTGGTAGAAATAGGGGTCAGGGTAGCAGAAGAGGACGAGGGGGTAGAGGTCAATACGGTAGGGGGGGGTTTTTAGACGATACCCCGCCAATGTCCCAATACCTACTGAGGAACAAACAATGACATCCCCCCTTGCTTCCCAGACAGCATCTCAATTCTCACCCAGATCAGCGAGGGATGAGTTACAAGTTATCAACTTGTCCCCTCGTATTCTCACTACCATGGAGACTCAAGTTTTACAAAAGGGCCTCTCATTTGTCCCGATGCGTAGATTTGATTGTTTTGGGTGGGTGAAGGATTTAAATCTATTTGCGCGCAAACTCAAATGGCGCAAATTTTTTGTCACCCATGACCGTAGGAAATGCGAGGAATTGGGAATTGAGATGTCAGATCTGCCAGACGTCCAAATTTTGTCAGATCTGTTTGCTGAAGGACAAAGAAATCCAGGTGATGTCCATTTACCAAGCTCAGGTCACCATCAACCAAAATGCCTCCCATTGGTGACTGCACCCCTATTGACACTTTTGTGTCTATAGTGTCCAGTAAGCTGAGTCAAATTGATTCGCATGGACTTAGCAGTGACAATCTGAATGAACAAGAAAGAGGGGCTTTATGGTTGCTGCAACAGGACAAGGAGTTGGTGATTAAATCGTCAGATAAGGGCGGGAATATTGTTATTCTTGGGCACGATCAATACCGGAATATGTGTATGAGAGTGCTCAAGGATAAACTCACATATGAAAAACTCCTGTCTGATCCCACTCCAGCCTATAGGATGGAATTGTCCTGTATCTTGAACCAAGCCCTAGAGAAGAAACTCATCGACAAGACTGAATTGGCCTTTCTTTTACCTGTGCACCCAGTCACTGCGGCCTTCTACTGTCTCCCCAAAGTTCACAAGGGGTATGAGCCTTTAAAGGGGAGGCCGATAGTGTCTGGGAACAACTGTCTTACAGCCAATATTAGCATCTATGTAGACACCATCTTGCGTCCATTTGTCAATAGTTTGCCCTCACATGTTAGGGATACTATGGATGTGTTGGGACGTTTGGATGGTGTCCAATGTGACAAGGGTACTTTTTTGGCTAGTTTGGACGTGGAGGCGCTCTACAGCTCGATTCCCCATGAGTTGGGCTGTGGAGCGATCCTCACGTTCCTCCAGCAGAGAGGTGAACAATACAGGGATCATAACACCTTTGTCATGGAACTGTTGAGTTTCATACTTAGACACAATGTGTTTTTGTTTGATGGCTGTATTTTCCACCAGCTCAGGGGGGTCGCAATGGGCAGTCCGTGTGCCCCGACCTTTGCGAACCTTTACCTGGGCTGGTGGGAAAGAGAGGTGGTGTTCTGTGAGGATATAAAGCGATTCACGGATGTTGTCCCCCTCTGGATCAGATACATCGATGATGTGCTGATCCTGTGGGGGGGCGACAGGGAATTTGTTGAATTTGTTGCAGTCCTCAATAGGAATACTCTGGGACTGTTCTTCACGTCAGAAATTGATTTGAACACCATTTCCTTCCTGGACCTCGCCATTTCACTGGCGGCTGATGGGCGTATTAGTACCAACGTTTTTAGAAAGCCCACAGCCACCAATAATCTGTTGAAATGGGAGAGTGGGCACCCTTTGGCCCTTAAGAGAGGGATCCCGAAGGGCCAATATTTAAGGGTGAGGAGGAATTGTTCCCATCTTAGTGACTTTAGGGTGGCTGCGAAAGATCTTCAGCAGAGGTTTCAGCGTCGTGGTTATCCTCAGCAGTGTTTAAAACAGGCCTATCAGCATTCAATGAGCACCAACAGGGATCTGTTGTAGTCTCCTAAAAAGAGAGACACTGGTGAAAACATTGTGAGGCTTATCGGGACGTTTGACAGTGCCCATAAGAGGGTGCGCCATGTTCTTGCTGAACATTGGGACATACTCAAATCTGACCCAGATGTTGGGTGTATGATTCCAGCCAAACCCTCAGTCACATATCGGCGCAGCAACAATTTGCGGGATATGTTGACGCATAGTTTATACACTAGCTCCCGACCGCAATCATGGTTACGAAACCCGCTTACAGGGACATTTCCTTGTGGATCCTGTAAATTCTGTGGTTTCATCAACAAGTCCAATAGCTTTACCAACAGTACTGCAGATAAAACGTTTTTCACCAAGTCTTTTCATAATTGCAAGTCGGTTGGTGTGGTTTATCTAATGACATGTGTGTGCAACATCAAATACGTTGGCAAAACCATCAGAGAGCTAAGAAGACGGATCAGGCAGCATATTCTTGACATCACGAATCTCAAAGACACTCCAATTGCACGCCATGTTCTTGATCATCACGGAGGGAACACATCGTCGGTCAAGTTTCAAGTGATCGACTCTGTGAAGCTGTCACCTAGGGGTGGCGACTGTGATCGCATGTTGTTACAAAAAGAGGCGAGATGGATTTTTTCTTTAAACACCATTAACCACCTCCGGACCGCCTAACGCAGGATCGCGTTCCGGAGGTGGCAGCGCTGCGCACAGTCACGCATATACGCGTCATCTCGCGAGACGCGAGATTTCCTGTGAACGCGCGCACACAGGCGCGCGCGCTCACAGGAACGGAAGGTAAGAGAGTTGATCTCCAGCCTGCCAGCGGCGATCGTTCGCTGGCAGGCTGGAGATGTGTTTTTTTTAACCCCTAACAGGTATATTAGACGCTGTTTTGATAACAGCGTCTAATATACCTGCTACCTGGTCCTCTGGTGGTCCCCTTTGTTTGGATCGACCACCAGAGGACACAGGTAGCTCAGTAAAGTAGCACCAAGCACCACTACACTACACTACACCCCCCCCCCATCACTTATTAACCCCTTATTAGCCCCTGATCACCCCTAATCACCCCTGATCACCCCATATAGACTCCCTGATCACCCCCCTGTCATTGATTACCCCCCTGTCATTGATCAACCCCCTGTAAAGCTCCATTCAGACGTCCGCATGATTTTTACGGATCCACTGATAGATGGATCGGATCCGCAAAACGCATCCGGACGTCTGAATGAAGCCTTACAGGGGCGTGATCAATGACTGTGGTGATCACCCCATATAGACTCCCTGATCACCCCCCTGTCATTGATTACCCCCCTGTCATTGATTACCCCCCTGTAAAGCTCCATTCAGATGTCCGCATGATTTTTACGGATGCACTGATACATGGATCGGATCCGCAAAACGCATCCGGTCGTCTGAATGAAGCCTTACAGGGGCATGATCAATGACTGTGGTGATCACCCCCCTGTCATTGATTACCCCCCTGTAAAGCTCCATTCAGATGTCCGCATGATTTTTACGGATGCACTGATAGATGGATCGGATCCGCAAAACGCATCCGGACGTCTGAATGAAGCCTTACAGGGGCATGATCAATGACTGTGGTGATCACCCCATATAGACTCCCTGATCACCCCCCTGTCATTGATTACCCCCCTGTCATTGATTACCCCCCTGTAAAGCTCCATTCAGATGTCCGCATGATTTTTACGGATGCACTGATAGATGGATCGGATCCGCAAAACGCATCCGGACGTCTGAATGAAGCCTTACAGGGGCATGATCAATGACTGTGGTGATCACCCCATATAGACTCCCTGATCACCCCCCTGTAAAGCTCCATTCAGATGTCCGCATGATTTTTACGGATGCACTGATACATGGATCGGATCCGCAAAACGCATCCGGTCGTCTGAATGAAGCCTTACAGGGGCATGATCAATGACTGTGGTGATCACCCCCCTGTCATTGATTACCCCCCTGTAAAGCTCCATTCAGATGTCCGCATGATTTTTACGGATGCACTGATAGATGGATCCGATCCGCAAAACGCATCCGGACGTCTGAATGAAGCCTTACAGGGGCATGATCAATGACTGTGGTGATCACCCCATATAGACTCCCTGATCACCCCCCTGTCATTGATCACCCCCCTGTCATTGATTACCCCCCTGTAAAGCTCCATTCAGATGTCCGCATGATTTTTACGGATGCACTGATAGATGGATCCGATCCGCAAAACGCATCCGGACGTCTGAATGAAGCCTTACAGGGGCATGATCAATGACTGTGGTGATCACCCCATATAGACTCCCTGATCACCCCCCTGTCATTGATCACCCCCCTGTCATTGATTACCCCCCTGTAAAGCTCCATTCAGATGTCCGCATGATTTTTACGGATGCACTGATAGATGGATCGGATCCGCAAAACGCATCCGGACGTCTGAATGAAGCCTTACACGGGCGTGATCAATGACTGTGGTTATCACCCCATATAGACTCCCTGATCACCCCCCTGTCATTGATCACCCCCCTGTCATTGATCACCCCCCTGTCATTTATCACCCCCCTGTCATTTAGCACCCCTCTGTAAGGCTCCATTCAGATATTTTTTTGGCCCAAGTTAGCAGAATTTTTTTTTTTTTTTCTTACAAAGTCTCATATTCCACTAACTTGTGTCAAAAAATAAAATCTCACATGAACTCACCATACCCCTCACGGAATCCAAATGCGTAAAATTTTTTAGACATTTATATTCCAGACTTCTTCTCACGCTTTAGGGCCCCTAGAATGCCAGGGCAGTATAAATACCCCACATGTGACCCCATTTCGGAAAGAAGACACCCCCAGGTATTCCGTGAGGGGCATATTGAGTCCATGAAAGATTGAAATTTTTGTCCCAAGTTAGCGGAACGGGAGACTTTGTGAGAAAAAAATTAAAAATATCAATTTCCGCTAACTTGTGCCAAAAAAAAAAAATTTCTATGAACTCGCCATGCCCCTCATTGAATACCTTGGGGTGTCTTCTTTCCAAAATGGGGTCACATGTGGGGTATTTATACTGCCCTGGCATTCTAGGGGCCCCAAAGCGTGAGAAGAAGTCTGGTATCCAAATGTCTAAAAATGCCCTCCTAAAAGGAATTTGGGCACCTTTGCGCATCTAGGCTGCAAAAAAGTGTCACACATCTGGTATCGCCGTACTCAGGAGAAGTTGGGGAATGTGTTTTGGGGTGTCATTTTACATATACCCATGCTGGGTGAGAGAAATATCTTGGTCAAATGCCAACTTTGTATAAAAAAATGGGAAAAGTTGTCTTTTGCCAAGATATTTCTCTCACCCAGCATGGGTATATGTAAAATGACACCCCAAAACACATTCCCCAACTTCTCCTGAATACGGCGATACCACATGTGTGACACTTTTTTGCAGCCTAGGTGGGCAAAGGGGCCCATATTCCAAAGAGCACCTTTAGGATTTCACAGGTCATTTACCTACTTACCACACATTAGGGCCCCTGGAAAATGCCAGGGCAGTATAACTACCCCACAAGTGACCCCATTTTGGAAAGAAGACACCCCAAGGTATTCTGTGAGGGGCATGGCGAGTTCCTAGAATTTTTTATTTTTTGTCACAAGTTAGTGGAAAATGCTTATTTTTTTTTTTTTTTTTTTTTTCATACAAAGTCTCATATTCCACTAACTTGTGACAAAAAATAAAAACTTCCATGAACTCACTTTGCCCATCAGCGAATACCTTGGGGTCTCTTCTTTCCAAAATGGGGTCACTTGTGGGGTAGTTATACTGCCCTGGCATTCTAGGGGCCCAAATGTGTGGTAAGGAGTTTGAAATCAAATTCTGTAAAAAATGACCTGTGAAATCCGAAAGGTGCTCTTTTGAATATGGGCCCCTTTGCCCACCTCGGCTGCAAAAAAGTGTCACACATCTGGTATCTCCGTAATCGGGAGAAGTTGGGGAATGTGTTCTGGGGTGTCATTTTACATATACCCATGCTGGGTGAGAGAAATATCTTGGCAAAAGACAACTTTTCCCATTTTTTTTATACAAAGTTGGCATTTGACCAAGATATTTATCTCACCCAGCATGGGTATATGTAAAAAGACACCCCAAAACACATTCCTCAACTTCTCCTGAATACAGAGATACCAGATGTGTGACACTTTTTTGCAGCCTAGGTGGGCAAAGGGGCCCACATTCCAAAGAGCACCTTTCGGATTTCACAGGTCATTTACCTACTTACCACACATTTGGGCCCCTAGAATGCCAGGGCAGTATAACTACCACACAAGTGACCCCATTTTGGAAAGAAGAGACCCCAAGGTATTCGCTGATGGGCATAGTGAGTTCATGGAAGTTTTTATTTTTTGTCACAAGTTTGTGGAATATGAGACTTTGTATGAAAAAAAAAAAAAAAAAAAAAAATCATCATTTTCCACTAACTTGTGACAAAAAATAAAAAATTCTAGGAACTCGCCATGCCCCTCACGGAATACCTTGGGGTGTCTTCTTTCCAAAATGGGGTCACTTGTGGGGTAGTTATACTGCCCTGGTATTCTAGGGGCCCAAATGTGTGGTAAGGAGTTTGAAATCAAATTCAGGAAAAAATGAGGAGTGAAATCCGAAAGGTGCTCTTTGGAATATGGGCCCCTTTGCCCACCTAGGCTGCAAAAAAGTGTCACACATCTGGTATCCCCGTACTCAGGAGAAGTTGAGGAATGTGTTTTGGGGTGTCTTTTTACATATACCCATGCTGGGTGAGATAAATATCTTGGTCAAATGACAACTTTGTATAAAAAAATGGGAAAAGTTGTCTTTTGCCAAGATATTTCTCTCACCCAGCATGGGTATATATAAAATGACACCCCAAAACACATTCCCCACCTTCTCCTGAGTACGGAGATACCAGATGTGTGACACTTTTTTGCAGCCTAGGTGGGCAAAGGGGCCCATATTCCAAAGAGCACCTTTCGGATTTCACAGGTCATTTTTTCCTGAATTTGATTTCAAACTCCTTACCACACATTTGGGCCCCTAGAATGCCAGGGCAGTATAACTACCCCACAAGTGACCCCATTTTGGAAAGAAGAGACCCCAAGGTATTCGCTGATGGGCATAGTGAGTTCATAGAAGTTTTTATTTTTTGTCACAAGTTAGTGGAATATGAGACTTTGTAAGGAAAAAAAAAAAAAAAAAAAAAATCATCATTTTCCGCTAACTTGTGACAAAAAATAAAAAGTTCTATGAACTCACTATGCCCATCAGCGAATACCTTAGGGTGTGTACTTTCAGAAATGGGGTCATTTGTGGGGTGTTTGTACTGTCTGGGCATTGTAGAACCTCAGGAAACATGACAGGTGCTCAGAAAGTCAGAGCTGCTTCAAAAAGCGGAAATTCACATTTTTGTACCATAGTTTGTAAACGCTATAACTTTTACCCAAACCATTTTTTTTTTACCCAAACATTTTTTTTTTATCAAAGACATGTAGAACTATAAATTTAGAGCAAAATTTCTATATGGATGTCGTTTTTTTTTGCAAAATTTTACAACTGAAAGTGAAAAATGTCATTTTTTTGCAAAAAAATCGTTAAATTTCGATTAATAACAAAAAAAGTAAAAATGTCAGCAGCAATGAAATACCACCAAATGAAAGCTCTATTAGTGAGAAGAAAAGGAGGTAAAATTCATTTGGGTGGTAAGTTGCATGACCGAGCAATAAACGGTGAAAGTAGTGTAGGTCAGAAGTGTAAAAAGTGGCCTGGTCTTTCAGGGTGTTTAAGCACTGGGGGCTGAGGTGGTTAAACCATCTGGCCTCAATGATGCGATCTCATTTGTCCCCTTTATATGATGACAAGACAATTTTACTATGTCGTGCACTGTATTGAATTGAGAGATTCGTATTTATTTACTGATATATATGAGCATATGCGGCTGCTCTTTCCTATACATCTCTCCTTTATGATCTTACCCCACTGTATACTAATGAAGAGGTTTCCATGCTGCGGTGACTGTATATAAAGCCGCCTTGTGAATTCCCTTATATATAAATGCGGCGCTTCTGCGCTTCCCCTGAGACCCACTGAGTTCCTCCTTCTGTCAGCCATTGGTTTACCTGGGACCGAGCCTCCTGGCCGGATTGGCTGCGAGACGGAGGCGTGTCTAGCAGGGCGGGGTTTCACCCTGTAAATTTCGGCGTTCTGTGGGCCGCTTTGCGGCCATTACAGCGCCGATTCATATGCACACTAGCACGCTGCGCCTCAACCTAGAGGCTGCTAGCTCAGGCAGGACAGTAGTCTGTGATTTAGAGCACCGTACCTCACACTAGAGGAATGCGGTGTTAGGCAGGTTATTCTACTGCTGCCTGTCCGTCCACTACCTCGGTCTAAAATCATAGCTGAGGCTCTGGGCTCTGTTGAAGTATGATGCACATAGCTCCTGATGAAATGCATCCTCATGCATAGAAACGCGTTGAGCTGTTACCATTAAGGGGTATGTCAGGGCAATCCTTGCTCCGTATATTATCATTGGAGTGACGGCTTATGCTCTGCCATAGTCCTGCACCTGTGACTATCTTAGTGCAGTGAGAGTCTGCGCGCTGGCTCTCGCTGTTTGGAGTGTTGTATGGTGTTTTTTTGACACCAGACATCCCCTGGATTATAGTCCTCACCCTGGGTCACACACCTTGTACCCTGTGGTGTATCGAGCCCCCTCACGTGTTGGTGGGTTTAGTCTGTGAGACTGTTCTAGTGCTCCAGATGGTGGCGCTGTTTGGAGACATTATTTCCTTCTCACATACTTAGTATTAGTCAGTTGCTGACTGCTACACTGACGGGTGTTACCCTTTATTTTAACCGTACATATAATAAAGTGATTATTATTTTGTTTTAGCGCCTATCCCCACATTATTTGCTCTATAGTCAAGTAACAGACTAAGAATGTATAACATATCAATGGTATGAAATAGTAATACATAAGAATTATACATCTAATCGTAAAAAAAACTGTAGAACATCGCTGGAGAGAGAACGGAACGCAGGGAGGTCCTTCTGAGACGATACAATTGGAGATTGTACATTGCAATTCTTAGCAGGTATCTGTCATTCTGAGTTAAGTTTGCATCAACTATGTAAAGTAGTGAGTCTTAAATGGGATTACATAAGATGTACTAGAGCATGATAATCAGATGCGTACAAGTACTAGGTATGATTGATCTAATAAGGAACCGGGTCCACTAATGATAAATAGAACTTACTAAGTTGCCAGAGAGAGTTATAGACAAAAGGAATGAAAGAACCATATTCATTGGAGTGCTGAATTGTCTATGTCTATCTCTGCGGGCTAGGAACCCACAACCACAGCACCGATCAAAAAACACGACAAGAGTGCCACGCCTCTTGCACCTTAGAGTCTACGTGGACGTTATCATTGAGGAAAGATCTTTACCAGGGTCCACTAGTGCATCCCGGTCCAGAAATACTACATCTCTGTGGAATTTAAAAGGTGTGACAATCAATTTCACATGCTGTTGTGCAAATGTGATACACAACAGGTGGAAATTATAGGCAATTAGCAAGACACCCCCAATAAAGGAGTGGTTCTGCATGTGGTGACCACAGACCACTTCTCAGTTCCTATGCTTCCTGGCTGATGTTTTGGTCACTTTTGAATGCTGGTGCTTTCACTCTAGTGGTAGCATGAGACGGAGTCTACAACCCACACTAGTGGCTCAGGTAGTGCAGCTTATCCAGGATGGCACATCAATGCGAGCTGTTGCAAGAAGGTTTGCTGTGTCTGTCAGCATAGTGTCCAGAGCATGGAGGCGCTACCAGGAGACAGGCCAGTACATCAGGAGATGTGGAGGAGGCCGTAGGAGGGCAACAACCCAGCAGCAGGACCGCTACCTCCGCCTTTGTGCAAGGAGGAACAGGAGGAGCACTGCCAGAGCCCTGCAAAATGACCTCCAGCAGGCCACAAATGTGCATGTGTCTGCTCAAACGGTCAGAAACCGACTCCATGAGGGTGATATGAGGGCCCAACGTCCACAGGTGGGGGTTGTGCTTACAGCCCAACACCGTGCAGGTCGTTTGGCATTTGCCAGAGAACACCAAGATTGGCAAATTCGCCACTGGCGCCCTGTGCTCTTCACAGATGAAAGCAGGTTCACACTGAGCACATGTGACAGAGTCTTGAGACGCCGTGGAGAACGTTCTGCTGCCTGCAACATCCTCCAGCATGACCGGTTTGGCATTGGGTCAGTAATGGTGTGGGGTGGTATTTCTTTGGAGGGCCGCACAGCCCTCCATGTGCTCGCCAGAGGTAGCCTGACTGCCATTAGGTACCGAGATGAGATCCTCAGACCCCTTGTGAGACCATATGCTGGTGCGGTTGGCCCTGGGTTCCTCCTAATGCAAGACAATGCTAGACCTCATGTGGCTGGAGTGTGTCAGCAGTTCCTGCAAGACGAAGGCATTGATGCTATGGACTGGCCCGCCCGTTCCCCAGACCTGAATCCAGTTGAGCACATCTGGGACATCATGTCTCGCTCTATCCACCAACGTCACGTTGCACCACAGACTGTCCAGGAGTTGGCAGATGCTTTAGTCCAGGTCTGGGAGAAGATCCCTCAGGAGACCGTCCGCCACCTCATCAGGAGCATGCACAGGCGTTGTAGGGAGGTCATACAGGCACGTGGAGGCCACACACACTACTGAGCCTCATTTTGACTTTGTTTTAAGGACATTACATCAAAGTTGGATCAGCCTGTAGTGTGTTTTTTCACTTTAATTTTGAGTGTGACTCCAAATCCAGACCTCCATGGGTTGAAAAATTTGATTTCCATTTTTAAATTTTTGTGTGAATTTGTTGTCAGCACATTCAACTATGTAAAGAACAAAGTATTTCAGAAGAATATTTTAATTAATTCAGATCTAGGATGTGTTATTTTTGTGTTCCCTTTATTTTTTTGAGCAGTGTAGTACAGTCGTGGCCAAAAGTTTTGAGAATGACACAAATATTAGTTTTCACAAAGTTTGCTGCTAAACTGCTTTTAGATCTTTGTTTCAGTTGTTTCTGTGATGTAGTGAAATATAATTACACGCACTTCATACGTTTCAAAGGCTTTTATCGACAATTACATGACATTTATGCAAAGAGTCAGTATTTGCAGTGTTGGCCCTTCTTTTTCAGGACCTCTGCAATTCGACTGGGCATGCTCTCAATCAACTTCTGGGCCAATTACTGACTGATAGCAACCCATTCTTTCATAATCACTTCTTGGAGTTTGTCAGAATTAGTGGGTTTTTGTTTGTCCACCCGCCTCTTGAGGATTGACCACAAGTTCTCAATGGGATTAAGATCTGGGGAGTATCCAGGCCATAGACCCAAAATGTCAAAGTTTTGGTCCCCGAGCCACTCAGTTATCACTTTTGCCTTATGGCACGGTGCTCCATCGTCCTGGAAAATGCATTGTTCTTCACCAAACTGTTGTTGGATTGTTGGAAGAAGTTGCCGTTGTAGGGTGTTTTGGTACCATTCTTTATTCATGGCTGTGTTTTTGGGCAAAATTGTGAGTGAGCCCACTACCTTGGATGAGAAGCAACCCCACACATGAATGGTCTCAGGATGCTTTACTGTTGGCATGACACAGGACTGATGGTAGCGCTCACCTTTTCTTCTCAGGACAAGCCTTTTTCCAGATGCCCCAAACAATCGGAAAGAGGCTTCATTCGAGAATATGACTTTGCCCCAGTCCTCAGCAGTCCATTCCCCATACTTTCTGCAGAAGATCAATCTGTCCCTGATGTTTTTTTTGGAGAGAAGTGGCTTCTTTGCTGCCCTTCTTGACACCAGGCTATCTTCCAAAAGTCTTCGTCTCACTGTGCGTGCAGATGCGCTCACACCTGCCTGCTGCCATTCCTGAGCAAGCTCTGCACTGGTGGCACTCCGATCCCGTAGCTGAATCCTTTTTAGGAGATGATCCTGGCGCTTGCTGGACTTTCTTGGACGCCCTGAAGCCTTCTTAACAAAAATTTTACCTCTTTCCTTGAAGTTCTTGATGATCCTATAAATTGTTGATTGAGGTGCAATCTTAGTAGCCACAATATCCTTGCCTGTGAAGCCATTTTTATGCAACGCAATGATGGCTGCACGCGTTTCTTTGCAGGTCACCATGGTTAACAATGGAAGAACAATGATTTCAAGCATCACCCTCCTTTTAACATGTCAAGTCTGCCATTTTAACCCAATCAGCCTGACATAATGATCTCCAGCCTTGTGCTCGTCAACATTCTCACCTGAGTTAACAAGACGATTACTGAAATGATTTCAGCAGGTCCTTTAATGACAGCAATGAAATGCAGTGGAAAGTTTTTTTGGGGATTAAGTTAATTTTCATGGCAACGAAGGACTATGCAATTCATCTGATCACTCTTCATAACATTCTGGAGTATATGCAAATTGCTATTATAAAAAATTAAGCAGCAACTTTTCCAATTTCCACAATTTATGTAATTCTCAAAACTTTTGGCCACGACTGTATATTTTTCCCATCATTTTCAATACTTTTTCTATAGAGGGTGTGTGGCAAACCTAGCCACTTACAGAATGTCTTTGTATATATCTTGCCCTTACTGTAATGTTATTGCCTGTATGGTCTGTGTAGCAGAATGGATACTCCGGCTACATTTTTAGTCCCTTTTGTTAGGCTGTCTGTACGGCTCAGTGTGTTTACTGTTCACCATGTTAATCGCATTGCTTTTCTGTGCCTCTTCCCCTCCCCCTTTTTCCTGTCCCATTGTTTCCCCAGCAGGGTGTTGTCTCAGGGACATGGGGAGACCAGTTTAAACTAGCTGCTCTGTCCCTCCTCAATCTCCCATCAGCCCTTGCTATTGTCTGACCCCACCCTTCCTTGTACTCTATGTACCCCATTGTATGTAAATGAGGCTGTTGGGGGGTTTAAACTAGGTGTGTTATGCCTAAATAAAGTTAGTTGACTCCCAAGCTATGTGTCGTCTAGTTCTTTGGAAAAAGGGATTATTGTAACCCTACCTGGATTATTGTATGCTGTTCCTGTCTACCAGTAGAGTTATTGTGGATTATACTGCCTCTCCGCTACAGGGTGTCTGCAGTGACTTGTGACATCTGTGAAATACCTTCTGTGTGTCAGGGCCTTAGATAGGAAAAATATAAGTGAAAACTAGTATATTTTTTATCTATAGAGGGTGTCTGCAGTGACTTATGACATCTGTGCAATATTGGAATAAGCTGTATGCTGACACTCTGCTGCAACCCCTTAGATGCTGCTGCCGGGGGGCTCCCTCTCTCAACAAGGGGCCTCTTGTTATTTACCATCACTACCTCCCCGAGTCGGGAGTGGGTAATTGCTGCGCACCTGCTGCCTTCCTTGTGCTTTAACCGCCTCCTTCACGCTTCGGCGCGTCATCTAGCGAGACGTGAGATTACGCGCATCGCCGGCCCGCGCATGCGCAGTGTGGGCCGGCAAAAGTTAAAGGAGGAGTTCGTCACCAGCCTGCCAGCCAATGATCATCGCTGGCAGGTTGGTGATTTTCATTTAAATGGCTTCTGTGCTCTCTGCTGGTTCCTTTTCGTCGGTTGGTTCCAGCAGAGAGCACACATCACTGTAAGTACACAAAACACAACACATTTAGCCCCAGATCACCCCCCCATCACCCAAATTAACCCCTTGATCACCCCTGTCAATCACTAGTGAAAGGGAAAAAAGTGATCAATGTAAACTGTCACTTTTTTTCTCTCACCAGTATTGACTGTTAGCTTTTAGGTTAGTTTAGGCTCCTTTGGTAGGTAGTTGGCGTCGGTTAGCGCCCAACCCACCGCACCGCAGTCACTGATTCGCTGATTAGCGTATCGCTAATCAGCATTGGTACTTTTATAGTATCTGTAAGTGATCAAAACTGATCACAGTCAGATCTATAATAGTATTAGTGTCACCTTAGCTCGCCCTCCACCCAAAACGCAGTGTTTGCCCGATCAGGCCTGATCGGTCGCCCACACGTGTGTTCACCCACGCCCGCCCCGCCGCAGTGACAAAAATTTCTAATTTTTTTTATCACTGTACAATCACTTAACAAGTGCTGCGGCGATAAAAAAATCTGCGGCTTCCTGTACTTCGCTAGCCTCCCATTTGTAAGACAGGCTTGCTTTTTTTCTTGGGTAGTCTCAGGGAATACCCCCTAAATTTAGTTGACCAAATGGCAAGTAAGGGGCATTCTTCTGAAGAGGCCTACAGGATTCTGACCCAGTCGGATGAGGAATGGGAACCCTCATCAGACGAATCCAGCGGGTCAGAATACGAACCTGTGGAAAGCAGTGGCAGTCTGACCCAAAGTTCGGACGATGAGGTTGAGGTCCCTGATACCACCAGGCGTACCCGGCCCCGTGTTGCTAGACCACAGGTTGCGCAGGATCCGCTTCAAGGGCAGCAGAGTGGGGCTGGCGCTGTCGGATTACGTGGTGAGGCATACACCAGCAGCGCAGCGTTCTGGACCTAGTACCAGCACTGCCGTAGAACATGGTGAAGTGGCGAGCACCAGAAGGGCAGTTGAAGCTGGTACGGTGGCACGTGCATTAGTTCCCCCGTCGCAGCCACCGCACAGACAGGCCCGTAGAGCCCCTAGAGTCCCTGAGATGCTGGCAAACCCTGATTGGCAGCCCCCAACTTCAGCCGCACCAGTAGTTCCCCCTTTCACCGCCCAGTCTGGAGTTCGGGTTGAGACAGCTCAGATCGGATTGGCACTGGGGTTTTTTGAGCTGTTCTTGACTGCGGAGCTCTTGGACTTAGTAGTGGCAGAAACAAATCGGTATGCCACTCAATTTATAGCCGCCAACCCGGGAAGCTTTTATGCCCAGTCTTTCCGGTGGAAACCCGTCCAAGTTTCTGAATTTAAAACTTTTCTGGGCCTTCTCCTCAACATGGGCTTGACAAAAAAGCATGAATTGCGGTCATATTGGTCCACGAACCCAATTCATCACATGCCCATGTTCTCTGCTGCCATGTCCAGGACACGATTTGAGACCATCCTGCGTTTCCTGCACTTTAGTGACAACAGCACCTCTCGTCCCAGAGGCCACCCAGCTTTTGACCGGCTCCACAAAATTCGGCCCCTCATAGACCACCTTAACACTAAATTTGCAGATTTGTATACCCCTGAGCAAAACATCTGCATAGACAAGTCCCTGATACATTTTAAGGGGCGCCTTGGCTTCAAACAATACATCCCAAGCAAGCGCGCCTGGTATGGGGTCAAATTGTATAAGCTCTGTGAAAGGGCCACAGGCTATACGCACAAATTTCGAGTCTATGAGGGTAAAGATCAGACCCTGGAGCCGGTCGGTTGTCAGGACTACCTGAGGAGCAGTGGGAAGACAGTCTGGGACTTTGTGTCACCCTTGTTTGGCAAGGGGTACCATCTTTATGAGGACAATTTCTACACGAGTGTGCCCCTCTTCAGGCATTTGTTTCTAGAACAGATTGGCTGCTGTGGCACCGCGCGACCTAGTCACCGGGGCTTCCCCCAATGGCTCTTTACCACCCGTCTTGCAAGGGGGGAGAGGGCTGCCTTGTGTAACGAAGAACTGCTCGCGGTGAAATGGAGAGACAAGCGTGACGTTTACATGCTCTCCTCTATTCACGCAGACACGACAATCCAAATAGAACGAGCAACCAGTGTCATTGAAAAGCCCCTCTCGGTCCACGACTATAATTTGCTCATGGGAGGGGTGGACTTCAATGACCAGATGTTGGCTCCTTATTTAGTGTCCCGCCGCACCAGACGCTGGTATAAGAAGGTGTCTGTATATTTAATTCAATTGGCTATGTACAATAGTTTTGTTCTCTACAGTAAGGCTGGGAGAACAGGATCCTTCCTCAAATTTCAGGAAGAGATCATCGAGAACCTCCTGTATCCAGGAGGTTCCGTGGCCCCATCCACCAGTGTAGTGAGCCGTCTACACGAGCGACATTTCCCCAATGTCGTTGCTGGTACCTCAACCCAAGCGCCACCCCGAAAAAGATGTTGTGTCTGTAGCAGGAGTGGAATAAGGAGTGACACCCGCTATTTCTGTCCTGACTGCCCTGACCACCCTGTCCTATGCTTAGGGGAGTGTTTCCGGAAGTACCACACACAGGCACACTATTAGTATAGGGATTGCGTGACACAGGACAGGCACACAGGGGTCTTAGGACCCTTTCACTCACAGCTGCTGCAAACCTTTCCTTTCACCTGGGACAAAGTGCATAATGTACTTCGCCACATCTCTGGGCGATTTGTGCTTTGCACATTGTCCTATGGGGAAGGAGAGGTTTGTCCTATAAAGGTAAAAAAAAATCAATAAAAAAAAAAAATCACCGGTAAGCAAAAAAGTTAATGTTCTGTTCCAAAAGTTCAATAAAGTTTATAAAAGTTAATGTTCTGTTCAAATGTTATATAAAGTTAATGTTAATAAATTTATTGCGTTGCGGCCTGTTTTTTTTTGTTTTGTTTTGTTTTTTTACCTTCTAGGTAGACCAACCGATGAACCAGCTGCAGCACTGATGTGGATTCTGACAGAAGCATTGCGCTGCTGTCAGATTACACAAAAGTCGGTGTATGCGGCGCTGCAAGACGAGATTTCTCCTCTGCAGTAAAAAAGATACGTTTGCCGAGGCTTATGAGCTGAGGGGCGGTGTTCATATGCTTTGGCAAACACTTTATTCATCGATTGATGTGAATGGAGAAATCGGGTTTGCCAGGGCATACGGGCTGAGTGGGTTTGGATGTTGGGCGGAGCTCCTATGTCCTGGCAGACGCCTTTCCCCTCCTTTTTTTTTTTGGCCGAGATTTTTTCATCCACATTGATTGATGCGAATGAAGAAATCGGTGCCGTTCATTTTTTCTTTCAGCCCGGAGGCTGAACGGAAAAAAAAAATCTCATTACCCGTATGCTCAATATAAGGAGAATAGCAGAAACTCCTAATGCTGGCCATACATGTAATGATTGCGGAGACCCTCAAATGCCAGGGCAGTACAAACACCCCACAAATGACCCCATTTTGGAAAGAAGACACCCCAAGGTATTCGCTGAGGGGCATATTGAGTCCATGAAAGATTGAACTTTTTCTCCCAAGTTAGTGAAAAGGGAGACTTTGTGAGAAAAAAAACAAAAAAATCAATTTCCGCTAACTTGTGCCAAAAAAAAATAAATCTTCTATGAACTCGCCATGCCCCTCACCTTGGGGTGTCTTCTTTCCAAAATGGGGTCACATGTGGGGTATTTATACTGCCCTGGCATTTTAGGGGCCCTAAAGCGTGAGAAGAAGTCTGGAATCCAAATGTCTAAAAATGCCCTCCTAAAAGATACTCATTGGAATTTGGGCACCTTTGCGCACCTAGGCTGCAAAAAAGTGTCACAAATGTGGTATCACCGTACTCAGGAGAAGTTGGGCAATGTGTTTTGGGGTGTCATTTTACATATACCCATGCTGGGTGAGAGAAATATCTCTGTAAAATGCCAACTTTGTATAAAAAAATGGGAAAAGTTGTCGTTTACAGAGATATTTCTCTCACCCAGCATGGGTATATGTAAAAAGACACCCCAAAACACATTGCCCTACTTCTTCTGAGTACGGCGATACCACATGTGTGACACTTCTTTGCAGCCTAGGTGCGCAAAGGGGCCCAAATTCTAAAGAGCACCTTTAGGATTTCACAGGGCATTTTTTACGCATTTGGATT
The DNA here is from genome assembly GCF_905171765.1 of Bufo bufo. Classification (NCBI taxonomy): domain Eukaryota; kingdom Metazoa; phylum Chordata; class Amphibia; order Anura; family Bufonidae; genus Bufo; species Bufo bufo. The sequence continues at coordinate 64,431,142 of NC_053396.1, forward strand.
TCAAACTACTTCTCACGCTTTAGGTCCCCTAAAATGCCAGGGCAGTATAACTACCCAACAAGTGACCCCATTTTGGAAAGACGACACCCCAAGGTATTTCGTGAGGGGCATGGCGAGTTCATGTAAAATAAAAAATTTTGTCACAAGTTAGTGGAATATGAGACTTTGTAAGAAAAAAATAAAAAATAAAAAATAAATCATTTTCCGCTAACTTATGACAAAAAATAAAAACTTCCATGAACTCACTATGCCCATCAGCGAATACCTTAGGGTGTCTACTTTCCGAAATGGGGTCATTTGTGGGGTGTTTCTACTGTCTGGGCATTGTAGAACCCCAGGAAACATGACAGGTGCTCAGAAAGTCAGAGCTGCTTCAAAATGCGGAAATTCACATTTTTGTACCATAGTTTGTAAACGCTATAACTTTTGCGCAAACCAATAAATATACACTTATTGCATTTATTTTTATCAAAGACATGTGGAACAATAAATTTAGAGAGAAATTTATATAGAAATGTAGTTTTATTTGAAAAAAATTTACAACTGAAAGTGAAAAATGTCATTTTTTTGCAAAAATTTCGGTCAATTTCGATTAATAACAAAAAAAGTAAAAATGTCAGCAGCAATGAAATACCACCAAATGAAAGCTCTATTAGTGAGAAGAAAAGGAGGTAAAATTCATTTGGGTGGTAAGTTGTATGACCGCGCAATAAACCGTGAAAATAGTGTAGTGCAGAATTGTAAAAAGTGGTCTGGTCATTAAGGGGGTTTAAGCTAGGGGAGCTGAGGTGGTTAATAACTTGTCCCACCCTCTCTGGGTGGTTCACAATTAGGAAGAAAAAAAAAGGGGGCAAGGCAACAACAGCCAATCAGATTTCAGCCATTGACCTCCCTTAGATGTGGTAGCCGTTTCTCAGGCTCCCTCTCCGGCATCGAACCCTAATTCACCGTTACCTGTGATCACCATGGTAGGCGCAGAAAAGAACATCGAAAGTTGATAGGGCAGACATCCAAATGGATCATCGCCATCACGGATATGTGCAATCGCCAAGAGGTTATCTAGAGTCACCAATGCGACAGCAGGCCCTCGCCCCTAATGTTTTAGATGGTCAGATCAGCAGGCCCTTGCTCCAAATGTTTTTGAGAGTCACCAGCAGGCCATAAATCCTAATTTTTCAATGCTGTGTATGATGCCCTCCTTTATGTGTAACAAAGGGTGTTTTGGAGTGCCGGTTCTTTGTAATTTTTGGCAGCCCTTTTACTTAGTGCATAGGCTTTATGAGTGTAGGAGTCCCACTACCTGAACAATTGTACCAAAATGTGAATGAGGCCCTCCATTATGTGATATACATGTTGTATCAGAGTACCTCTTCCTTGTAATTTTTGGCAGCACTTGCACTTTATATCCAAGTAAATATACAGGAAAGAATGTTTCTTAACAATTTTCCTCTAAAACTGATTTTCTTTTCAGTTTGTGCGTATTCTTGTCAGTCTGTAAAAGTGGCGTACTACTCGGACAACATGGTTCCCAGCAACGACCTGGGAGTCCAAGATGCATCGAGACATCCTCCCCATGCTGTTCCTGAACCATTTTGGTGGTGTTTCCATCAATTCCTGACCTTTTGCTATGAACCAGGCACCCTGCCCTCTTCAGAGCAGGAGGTGCCTGGTTTAATGCTCGGGTTCTCCCATTGACTTATATCGATCAACACTAGTGCATATGGCTTTTTGATCGCTTGCTATTACACTTTTTGTGATGTAAGGTGCCAAAAATGGCTGTTTTGACACCGTTTTTATTTAATTTTTATGGTGTTCATCTGAGGGGTTAGGTCATGTAATATTTTTATTTACAAGAAGTGCACAAATTGTCCCACAACATGGACAGTGACATACCAGATGGGGATCAATAGCAAAAATTCCCACAAAAAATATGTATTTTAATCAGGGGCCATTTTTATGCGTCTTAAAGTGAAACTGTCAAAAATGTGGCCTGCTGGAGCCTAGAAAAAAATTATTTTAGGCCATGGGAGTACAGGCCCCAAAAATTTGGCATTCACCTGACAGAAAACATCAAGTGATTATGTGGCTGGAGGTATATTAGACGGTCATTGGATATCAATTTTACTGCAGGCCAGTACAAATAGATGTCAAATATATATGTTTAAAAGAACAAAAAATATAAAATTGGATTAAAAACATGGCTAACGAAATCCCCCCTCTTGAAAACCCCCAAATCATAATAGTTGAAATTCGATAACACGTGGTTGTCACAGGTGTTGAATTCCTTACGCTTATTGGGCGTCGAGTGTCCTGCCCGTAAGGATGTTCAGCGCAGCAGGGGGGACCCTGCTGCGCTGAACATCCTTACGGGCAGGATACTCGACGAGGGGCAAGCCAAGAGTTCCATGGCAAATTGTGCCAGGTCTGGCCACAGGTCAAGCCTGCACACCCAGTAGGCCAGGGGTTCCTCGCTTCTCAGAGCGTCCACATCGGCCTTTAACCCGATGTAGTCGGACACCTGTCGGTCTAGGCGTTCCCTGAGGCTGGATATGGAGGGCCGCTGTCGATGGGATGGCTGCAAGAATGATCTCTTATCCAAAGTAACTAACACATCTTCAAACCGCCCTCTTCTTGCATGCACTGTAGGATTGGTACTCGCAACTGTTTCTCTGTGGGTGGAAATTCCTCTGCCAGCGCCCACAACAGCAGAATGCAGCATCTCTCGCAGCAAGTCCTGGAAATGCTGCATTATGACAGCCCTCTGTGATGCTGGTAACATGTCACCCAGTACTTGTCCTTTCCCTTTATGATTTTTATATGGGGTCCCTCCTCAGACACTGGAGCATGAAGGCCCCCATTTGCACTAAATTGGAAGCGGTGGAGCGGTCTGGCTCCTGCTCATCACCCAGGAGAATGTCATCCTCGGTCTCCTCCCCCAATGCACGGACAACACCATGGATCCCAGAAAAGTTTAAAACCTGCTCTTTTTGCTCCTCCTCCCCCCCCCAGCCACCATCCTCTTCAGACTCCTGCTGACTTGTCTCAGATGGAGTAGCCCCCCGTGGGAATTTATTCAGCATTGCGACTTCCTCATCTTCCTGCTCCTGCTCCTCGACGGCTTGATCAATGACACAACGCAATGCACGCTCCAGAAAGAAGACATAAGGTACGATGTCTCTGATTGCGCCCTGGCTGCGACTGACCAGTTTGGTGATCTCATGAAATGGCCGCAGAAGTCTGCATGCATCGCGCATGAGCAGCCACTGGCACTGTGCAAAAAAAAACAAAAAAAAAAACAAGCTCCCAGAACCTGTTCTGCCGCAGAGTTCGTACAAGTAGTCGTTAACGGCACGTTTCTGCTGGAGAACCCTATCAAGCATATACAGGGTGGAGTTCCAGCATGTCGGGCAGTCACAAATAAGACGTCTGACGGCAAATGGTGTCGCAGCTGAACATCGGCAAGGCGAGCCATGGCCGTGTGAGGTCTTCTAAAATGGCCAGAGATTTTCCTGGCCTGCCGCAAGACGTCCTGGACCCCAGGGTATTTGGCAACGAATCGCTGCACGACTAAGTTCAGGACGTGTGCCATGCACGGCACGTGTGTCATTATGCCCTGTTTCAGCGCGTTCAGCAGATTGGGACCGTTGTCGCACACCAATTTACCAACTGTCAAATTCAGCGGGGTTAGCCACTGATCGGCCTGTGACTGCAGAGCTGAAAGGAGTGCAGGATCGCTGTGGTTCCTGGCTTCCAGGCACAACAGCCGCAGCACAGCATGGCAACGTCTCACCTGGCACGTCGATTAGGTTCTGGGGAAATTGGGGGGTGCAGCAGAAGAGGCAGTAGCAGTGGAAAAGGAGGAGTCAGCCGAGGAGGAGACAAAGGAGGGAGTAGGAGGAGAAGAAGAGGCAGGCCTGCATGCAATCCATGGCGGTAACACCAAATCCACACGGGTGCCACGGGTCACATGCTTGACAGCCGTCAGAAGATTCACCCAGTGGGCAGTAAAAGTTATGTACCTTCCCTGCCCGTGTTTGCTAGACCACGTGTCTGTGGTCAGTTGTATCTTGGCACCGACACTGTGTACCAGAGATACATTCACTTGCCGCTGAATGTGGCCATATAGCTCTGGGATGCCCTTCTGGGAGAAATATTTCCTTCCAGGGACCTTCCATTGTGGTGTGCAAATGGCCACAAATTTTCTAAAGGCCTCCGAGTCCACCAATTTATATATGACAGTAGTAGGCGGGCTAGCAGTTCCGACAAGCCAGCAGTGAGCTGTTGATGCCGGATAATCCTCTTGCCCATCATTTTTTTACGCTCGAACATTTGGGCCAGGGAGGCCTGCCTTGTGCCAGATGAACGCGACGATGGCACGGTGGAAGGTGGAGTGGAGGAAAAATGGGAGGAGAGTGGAGAAGGAGAAGAGGCAGGATGTGGAGCACCAGGAGTGTGGCTTTGTGGATTCTGACGGCGTTGCTCCCACTGGGCTTGGTGATGGGAGGCCAGGTGCCTTCTTAAGGCGGTCCTCCCTAGGTGAGTGTTGGGCTTACCGCGACTTATGCGTTGACAGTGCAGGCTGCAGATGGCAACACTATTGTCAGCAGCTGACACGTTAAAAAAAGCCCACACTGCGGAGCCATGTGCCGGCATCCTGGGAGAGCAAGATGTGACTATGCATGGTGGATGGCTCGCTCCAGATACAGGTGAAACTCGAAAAATAGAATATGGTGCAAAAGTTCATTTAGAAATTAGAATTTTGTGAAAAGGTTCAATATTCTAGGCTCAAAGTGTCACACTCTCGTCAGCTAATTAATCCATACCTCCTAAGCAAAAGGTACCTCAAAATTGTAACTTTGGGGTTTCATAAGCTGTAAGCCATAATTATCCAAATTATAACAAATAAAGGCTTGAAATATCTCACTTAGCATGTAATGAGTCTATCTCATATGTTAGTTTCACCTTTTAAGTTTGATTACTGAAATAAATGAACTTAACACAATATTCTAATTTTTCGGGTTTCACCTGTACATTTGCAGTCTTCTTTTTGCCTCCTGTACACTGTGAGTTCTGCCTGCTTCTCCTCCTTCTCCTCCTTATCTGCTGCTCCGTCTCTCCCTCTAAACTCCCTCCTCTTCCTCTCTTGTGGGCACCCACGTGACGTCCATCAGCACGTCATCATCGTCACCTTCACTACCACTGACATTAGAGATCTCGGAGTAGGCAACAACAGCGGGGACCACGCTCCTTGGGCTGATCTGGGTACTATCGTCAGACCGCTGAGTGGTGGCCGTTGCAACCTCCTCTTCCTCATCCGATGCCAAAAATGGCTGCACATCGGTAATGTCTGGGAATTGATGGGAAAATAATTCCTTTAACTCGCGTGGAGGGGTTATGGTGGTGTCTTTGGGTGTGCAGAAACAGAGGATGAGGAGGATGCAGAAGCGGAAGGCTGAGTGAGCCACTCAACCAACTCTGGTGCGTCATTTGACATAATTGCACGCACCTTCTCTAACTTCCCACTTAGGCTCCGGCCTGGTGCACCTGCCCGACGCCTACCACCCCTGCGGAATGGCCTGCCTCTTCCTCTGCCTGTCATTTTCAAAATGACCCTGTGACAAAATCGCTATAGAAGAGCAGTATATAGAACCCCTTAATGAGTATTTGCTGGAAGCAGGTATATCAATCTCCTTATTCAGTTTATTTTGAAGCTACAACAGGTATATCACACCAGTTGCAATTAGTTGTTCCAATGACGTTTATCCCTCTGTATAGCTGCGGTATCTCAGCAGAACCGCACACAAATACAGCACAATACAAATGCACTATATAGAAATTATATTATAGGTATATCACACCCCTGCCTCAGATTTTTTGGGGGGCAACTGGTTTAGCACACCAGTTGCAATTGGTTGTTTCAATAGTGTTTGTCCCTCCGTACAGCTGCAGTATCGCAGCAGAACCGCACACAACTGCTGCACAATACAAATGCACTATAATATTCTTTCAATGTTAGAAAGTATATTATAAGTATATTACACCCCTCAGTATGTCACGCCTATTGATAGCACACCTATACCAGTCTTTAAAAGGACTTTTGTGACCGTATTAGCGTTTGGTGTCTCTATACTCTCTAACAGTCTGTCCCTGCTCCACACAGCAACCTCTCCCTACACTGGCAAAAGACTGAATGTAAAATGGTGGCCAGATCGGGTTTATTTATAGGGTAGGGGGTGGGTCCATGTGCTGAAACATCTCAATTGGCTGTCCTGTCCCACCTGATGGATGTGTCATGGGTCAAAGTTCTGCACAATGCAATGAATCGCAAGGCCATCTCTACTGAGGGGTTAGGTCATGTGATATTTTTATAGAGCAGGTCCTTACGGATGTGGCAAAATCTAATATGTATACTTTTTTTTACTTTTTGAAACAAAACAAAAAATATCATGTTTTAGTGTCTCCATAGTCTCAGGGCCATAGTTTTTTTTTATTTTTTGGGTGATTGTCTTAGGTAGGGTATAATTTTTTTCGGGATGAGATAACGGTTTGATTGGCACTATTTTGGGGTGCATATTAGTGTTGATTGAGCACCATAGTGCTCGGGGGCTCAGGCCGAACACATCAGGTAGCACAAAGTCAATGGGAGAATCCGAGAATAAAACCAGGCACCCCCTGGTCTGAAGAGGGTAGGGTGCCTGGTTCATAGGAAAAGGTCAGAAATTGATGTAAACACCACTGAAGTGGTTCGGGAACAGCATGGGGAGGATGTCTGGATGCATCTTGGACTGCCAGGTCGCTGTTGGGAACGATGTTAACCGAGTAGTACGCCACTTTTACAGACTGACAATAATACGCACAAAACCAAAGATAAAATCGATTTTAGTGGAAAAATTGTTAGGAAACATTCTTTCCTGTATATTTACTTGCATATAAAGTGCAAGTGCTGCCAAAAATTACAAGGAAGAGGCACTCCGAGGGCATCATACACAGCCTTGAAAAATTATGATTGATGGCCTGCTGGTGACCCTCAAAAACATTTATAGCAAGGGCCTGCTGATCTGACCATCTAAAACATTATGGTCGAGGGCCTGCTGCCGCTTTGTTTACTTTAGATAACCTGGGCCCGATCGCATGTCTCCGTGACGGCGACGATTTATTTGGATGTCTTCCCTAACAACTTTCGATGCAATTTTCAGCGCAAACCACGGTGACCACGGGTTATGGGGAATCAGGGTTTGATTCCGGAGAGGGAGCCTGAGAAACAGCTACGCCTACCACTTCCAAGCAAGGCAGCATGCGCACAAATTACCTATTAGGTATAATTAGATGAGGGCCTGCAGGTGAGCTGACCCTCTAAAAAATTATATGCGAGGGCCTGATGCTGAGCTGACCCTCTAAAACATTATGGTTGAGGGCCTGCTGTTGAACTGACCATTAAAAAATGTATGGGAGAGTGCCTGCTGCTTAGCTGACGATTGAAAAAATTTACAGTGTTCAAAGCAGGCTGGGTTGCCTGAATACTTCAGCTAGGAATAATAGAATAGGACTCTGATTCTATTTTGTTGATTTTAGGAACTGGGGCCATGATTAAGAGGGATGGCCGGGGGCATCCGCATTTGCGCCACTAGAAGTGAAATTCTTGGAACGGCGCAAGATGAACCAAAGTGAAAGCATTTGCCAAGAATGTTTTCATTAATCAAAAACGAAAGTCGGAGGTTCGAAGACGATCAGATACCGTCGTAGTTCAGACCATAAGCTATGATGACTGGCGATCCGGCGGCGTTATTACCATGACCTGCTGAGGAGCTTCCGGGAAACCAAAATCTTTGGATACCTGGGGGAGTATGGTTGCAAAGCTGAAACTTAAAGGAATTGACAGAAGGGCACCACCAGGAGTGGAGGCTGCGGCTTAATTTGACTCAACACGGGAAACCTCACCCAGCCCGGAAACAGAAAGCATTGACAGATTGAAAGCTCTTTATCGATTCTGTGGGTGGTGGTGCATGGACGTTCTTAGTTGGTGGAGTGATTTGTTTGGTTAATTCCAATAACGAATGACTCCTCCGTGATAACTAGTTACACGACCCCGGCAGTGAGGATTGTGTTGACCAGACTCTTGGATAGTGAGACTGGACTTGTAGATGAGGGCCTGCAGGTGAGCTGACCCTGTAAAATATTGTAGGTGAGGGCCTGCTGGTGAGCTGACCCTGTAAAAGATTTTAGGTTCTGGACTGCTGGTGAGCTGACCCTGTAAATCATTATATGTGAGGGCCTGCTGGTGAGCTGACCCTGTAAAAGATTTTAGGTGCCGCCCTGCTGGTGAGCTGACCTTTTAAAACATTATATGTGTGAGCCTGCTGGTGAGCTGACCCTGTAAAAGATTTTAGGTGCGGGCCTGCTGGTGAGCTGACCCTCTAAAAAAATTATATGTGAGGGCCTGCTTATGAGCTGACTCTGTAAAACATTATATGCGAGGGCCTGCTGGTGAGCTGACCCTGTAAAACATTGTAGGTGACTGCCTTCTGGTAAGCTGACCCTCTAAAATATTATATGCGAGGGTTTGCAGCTGAGCTGACCCTGTAAAACATTGTAGGTGAGGGCCTGCTGGTGAGCTGTCCCTCTAAAAATTATAAAAAGCCCTACTTGTGAGCTGACCCTGAAACACATTATATGCAAGGGCCTGCAGCTGAGCTGACCCTGTAAAACTTTTTATGCAGGGCATATATGCGAGGGAATTATATGCGACGAATAAACATGTTGATATGATGGAAGAAGAGGAGGAGGATGAAAAAAGGAAAATTCAACCATATACCCTTGTTTGTGGTGGAAGGGGTGCATGGGAATACAGTGTATTCAGTACATTATAAACAACACATTTAAAGTGCCTTTATGTTCATCAGCTTTCCTTTGGTGGAGTCGAGAAGTCATGGTCAATCCAGGCCTTGTTCATTTTTATTCAACCTGAGTCAACCTGTCAGCATTTTCAGTTGACAGGCGGATACGCTTATCTGTTATAATGCCACTAGCAGCACTAAATACCCGCTCAGACAAAACGCTGGCGGCAGGGCAGGCAAGCACCTCCAAGGTGTAGAGCGCCAGTTTGTGCCACGTGTCCAGCTTGGACACTCAGTAGTTGTAAGGCACTGAGGGGTCATTGAGAATGCTGACACGGTCTGTTATGTAAACGCAAAATACAAATGCAATAGCACTCTGCAACCAGCATTCTGCCCTGCCTCTATGCTGGATGAGGCATTGGTGTACATTTTAGCCAAATCGTAATAAGCCACTCACCACGTCAAGGTCGCCTCTATGGAGTGGTCCCTAACACTAGTTCCTACCTGTTTATGGGCCATGACAGCCACACAAAGTCCAGGGAATGCAGGTGCAGCATGCACGCCAAGCACACTCTGCTTTTAACCCCGTCCGGTGCCATTACAGCTTTCATCGGATCCAGGGATGCAAGTACCAACATGCATGCTGAGCCCACTATATACTTCTCCTGGAGCCAAATGGCTACTGGTAGGTGCTATATAAGCAGACTCAGTTTTATACTGACTTTAAAACCAGCCTCCAGGACAGATTGACTGGTCAGGTGTGCATGACTGCATGGAGATCGCCACGCCTCCAATATATACTACAAAGAAAAAATGTGGGTGATTCAGTCAGCACAACTCTGTATGCAGGTGCACATCGCTATGGCAAAATAAATATACAAACGCAAAATACAAATGCAATAGCACTCTGCAACCAGCATTCTGCCCTGCCTCTATGCTGGATGAGGCATTGGTGTATGTTAAAGGGGGAATATTAATCACCAATATTTATGCAAATATTGATAATTAATATTCATAAATAGGAGGAGCCGTCTATTGATAACTCCGCCTATTTATGCCTTTATATAACAATACTTTCGCTATGCTCTACACTGATCGCTATTCTAGCTGCATGCGCCTTACTAACTATCGCCAATAACTACACGTTACACAGATACAAATATAACGGTATTTATTAACAATACACTACGCACGCAATACTAACAATACAGCACTAAATATACAATCCTAAACTACACTACACATTCCCAATTCCACCCATCAACTAACTATACAATTCACACATACAAGTATATAACAACCCACCCCACCTGACTATTCACTGTCCCTACGGGGTACGACGAAGGGTTAATTAATTGTTTGCAGAGCAGAGGCATGCTCCACAGAGGATTGTTTGCAGAGCAGAAGCATGCTCTACAGAGGAACCAAGGCAGGGGACCAGGGTAACCACCAGGGGTTAATCAGGGTTTACCAGCAGGGCCACCAGGGTTCAGGGGTCTATGGGGGGTGATAACAGGGTAAACCAGGGGAGAACAGGCACACAGGGAACCAGGGGATGTATAGGGTTCCAGGGGTAACCAGGGGAGAGTCGGGGAACAGGGCACTGAAGGGGTTAACAGGGGACTGGGGAGCAGAGTTGCAGAGCAGGGGACTGTGACCTGGGGCAGCAGGGCAGGGGTTAAGGGCAGCAGCAATGCTGCTGGGATTGCCATTGGGGGACTGCTGGGCACTGAAGGGGTTAATGGCAGGGGGGCAGTGAGATATTTCAGGGCAGCAAGGGTTAAGGAGGAGGCAGGACAGGGAAAGTGATACTTAGACTGTATAACTTCTGCTCCGTCCTTCTGCTCTCCTCCTCAGGGCTGCTCTGGGCTCAACTACTCAGCCTAGTCTCCTCCACTTCTCTTCAGAGCGCTGCCAGCCTTTCGGGTATGTGCAGGAGCGCAGCTCCTTCGCTGGCTGCGCTCTCTCCTCTTAGTGGGGGGGGATCTTCACTCCGGCATGCAGGGGGTCCACTTCTGAGCGCAGAGCACAGCGCTCTGCTGCGGCAGGCAGGGGTTCTCTATCCCAGCGCCGGGTGCGCTCACCTTCAGGGGGGGGGGGGGGACCGAACTGTCAGAGCGCAGTGCTGCTGGGGTATTTAAACCCTGCAGCACTCGCGCCCGTTTTACCGCCCTGCGCCAGCCCGCTCTCCCAGGCAGGGGGATCCTTTGATCCTCCCGCCTGTGGAGATATCGCACATCTCTGGCGCTGTAATTACAGAGCCGGAGGTGAGCGGCAGACAGGGGCATGGGAACTCTGTTCCCATGTCCCTGTTAGGCATACCATCTCCAGCGCTGCCGGAGATGGTGACAAAGGGCAGAGGATCTTTTTGATCCTCTGTCCTTTGTAGAGGCCGACGCTGGACATAATTGTCCAACTGTCTGTCTCCTCCACCCACCCAGCAGGCGCATATGAGCGGGATTCCGGCCATATATGTCCATAGATGCATGGGGCACATCTATAAGCATATATGAACGGACATTATTCACATAGGGGCAGGAATAAGCCCTCCTATATAATTGTATAGGGGCACATATATATATATGATAAGGGGGCATATATTAAGGGGGATTATCTAAGGGGCCACATTCATATATAAGGGGGCACAGATAAGGGGGCACAAGCCCCTACAATATAAGAGGGCACAAGCCCTTACAATATAAGAGGGCACAAGCCCCTACAATATAAGAGGGCACAAGCCCCTACAATATAAGGGGGCACATATTTCCCACAGGGGCCACCATGAGCCCCTGGGGATCACCATGGGCAGACGTGCGCAGATGCTGGGCACATCTGCGCACATCGTCCCATGATGCTATGGCTAATGTATGCACATATATACCATACATGCCCGCACGTGTTTGCAGGCATGCATGGATATATATGCATATGTCTCAACCGTTCCTCAACAATCCCCCTGTTGTCGGACTATATAATACGACAATATAATGGGGGAACGGGTTGAGATATATTTGCCCCCCTTCAACCCCATCTTTGGTGGAAGTTCAGGAAGAACTGTAGTGCACACTGATCTTTAGGCACTTAGACATCCGTCTTCCTCCGACCTGCCCTTCACCGTAACTTACTCCTCCGTCCACAGGATACACCGTCTTCTTCTTGATACCACACACCCACAGTCTCTTTAACAGTCTTTTCGTGTCGGCCACCCCCACTTTGGAGTGACCACACCCCCACAGTCTCTAGGTAATTGCCGATCTTCAGGTGTCGTCGTCCCCCCCCAAATCTGGAGCGGGTTCACTCTTTGCAGTCTTTAACTGGCCTTTCTTTAACAGACTTTTAGTGTCGGCCACCCCCCACTTTGGAGTGACCACACCCCCACAGTCTCGGTAGTTCTGCCGATCTTCAGGTATGGCCCGCCTCCAAGGAATCTGGAGCGGGTTCACCCTCACAACCTCAGTCCCAACTTTCTTCAATCACCACTTTCATCCAACATCTGTTTCCATCTTGATGGGTGCGGTTCTCCCGTGGACAGATTAATAGGTCTTTACAAGGCAGGTCAGACTCTCAAGCGGCGATGTCACAGTACCTAAATTCTACTGCGGAGAACACCTCCGCCACACTACACCTCCAGCCCTTCCCTTAAGAACCTCACCGTTCCAGGGTTCAAGGTGGCAAATGAATGATGCCTGTCCCTATCGTGACCTAACCTTATCCCCATTCACACAAAACACATGTCACATCCCTCCCAACACCACCAAATTCCATTAAATGTGTGTACCCATAGAGACTCATGCAACCTGGCATATCTCTACACCTCCAAAGACACAGGTAGGTCGCAGACCCCTGTGTCAATGGGAAACGACTATAGGATGCAAATGTGTACAGCCAAATTATAACTCACCGCAATGCGTTGGGCGAGTTTCCCTGGGTGTAGGCTGTCACACATTTGTACCTAGAGTGTCTATGGGTACACAATCAACCAACAAACATAATCAATATATATACAATACAATGTGCTATGGGGTTTCAGGGTAGTACATGTTATACGTTCCGAACCCTCATAGGAAACAAAGTGTCCATAAAATATTTGGCTACAGGACAAAGTTGGAGTTATGTCCTGAGCCTCCTCCTCCGGATAGTTCTGTAAAGTTCTGTCTGGTTCTGGTGTATTTGGTCAGTAAGTCCCTTGACCCTCCGATATTACGATGACCAGAACCAGAAGAAGTTTCACTGGGTGAAACAAGTGAATAAGTTCTTCCACCCGAACGTCTCCCAAGTCTTCCTCCAGAGCCTTAAATAATGCTCCCGCTGGATTGTGGCACAGTCTTCTCTAGAACACCTCTAGGTAGAGGTCGCTTAGTTGCCAAAATCCAGTGGGATCCTCTGGAGCTTCACAACAGTGTCAGGGGGAATAGCTGGTCTCTTCTGTGGCGTCTCCTGGGTTTTTCTTCCGCTCCATATAAAATCACACCTATGGCAGAAGAAAATACCAGGCGCTCCCAGGGGAATTTCTCCCCTAACAGTGCAATTAATGTGAAAATTTCCAGCACCAATACCTTTGACCCATGGGTAGAGAAAGGCATTGAGCTGCCCTTTATCTCACAGGACCCCTCGTCATCCCAACACTGGTGTCTGAACATCCTACCTTCAGAGGAGCGTGTCCCTCTGCACCAACAGATAAGGATGGCCACCCTACTAGGTTAGGATAACTGGAGCTCTGTGGACAAAGCACCATCTTGTTATTGATGGCACCGTATCCCCGTCCGCTCGTGTGTACCCAGGCCGATTTCCCCCTGTGATCCCATCTTGTGGAGGCCCGCAGAACCAATGGCATAGGCATGCCCTGGCTCCCCAGGACCCCACAACACAAGAACACAGTCCACATTCTGCTGCCAAACACTCTGCGTCCAATCCCTATCAGAGCTGTGCTACCTGACCGGACTAGAATTAAGTGCGCAGCACAACATTACACCAATGTTGTCTGTCCGCCCCAGTCCCCAGCGCAACACAGTCCTACCGAAAACCTTGAGCAAAACAGTGCTATCTGTATCGATCTGAGACCCTGGTTGCCCAGAATAAAATCACATCATCCTTTGTGTAGGATTTCCCGTGTGAAATTATCTGCTCGCAAGCCTATGCGTTCTCGATCCACAGTATAACACTGTTCCACTGCAAGGGGACACAGAATGAAACAGACAGCAGATGGGACTTACACCACTACATAAATCAGCATGGTAGAACACATCCGCAGACAAGGACTACCACCATCAACATCAAGAAAAACTCAAACAGATAACAAAAACACACAACATGGACATACACAGGGAACAAACGGTGTAACAAATCGTACAGGGGTGTCAAATGTTGCCTAGCCTAGCTTGGCCATTCTGACCCCTCAGCAGCTGGTTATGCTGCCGAGAGGTAACCCCGTTATGGCCAGGCTGACTAGACCCCACTGCACAATTTGTTACCTGGCTGATACTGTTGGACACATTGCAATTACCTGCACAAGGGCAATTCCTTGCAATGTGTCCTTTGTTCCCACACCTGAAACACGTGACTTGGTTTCCTGTCCTGTGTGTTATGTTCCCATCTGTTTCGCAGTGTCTCGCTATGTGACCTAGGCCACCACATGCAAAACATCTGATGTTTGCTCTGCATGACCCAGGTCCATCTACACTGCAGCCGTGCTCCCTTCTCCTGAATTGTTCCATCCTCAGGGACGCACTCTTCACCACAGTTGTTTTTCCCAAAGTCAGGGAAAAATCTCTGTTAGTCTGGACCGGCTTGACCTGATGATCAGACCGGTCACAGACAACTCTCCCCCCTTGTGGCCCTGCACAGGGCAACGTTTTGGGAGATTCCAACCCTGGCTTTACGGAAAAAGAAAGGGCCGGCACCAACTTGGTGATAACCTGTTGCATGCCAGACATTAGCTGGGACCTTACAGCAACCTGAGCCTTCAATTTGGCTACCGTCACGTCAGTAGAGGCAGTCCGCTCCTTGAAGGCCTTGACTTCAGTATAAGACTGAGTCAACTTAGCCTCAATTTCCTCCTTCTGCCTCTGCAGCTCTACCAACTGTGACTCTATCCTAGCCACCTGCGCATCTCGGTCAACAGTAGACTGCACATTCTCTGCCAGCTGTGCCCGCAATGCCGAAACCTGGTCCGAATTACTAGCACAGCATTGGCAGTGAATGGCCGGAGGAATTGTCTCCGTTGACTGAGACACCAGCGCCACTTCCTTTGGCTTGCAGATGCTAGCCTCAAACGTATGAACGAGTTTGGCGAGCATCCGAAGCCGTTTGGTGGCCTTGTTCAAAACCATCCGTTTGTTAACACAAAGCTTGTCATAAGTACAAGCCTGTGCTAACAAATTGGACCACAGCATTTCTGCTGACTTGTATGTAGTGGGGAGGATGGGGTTAAATGTGCTGTGTCTGCTCAAGTGTTGCAGTGTGGGGAAGTCCATACTCACCGTTTGATGAGTGTCCATCTTCTCCTTGGCGTCGTACCTCGCAGCTGCTTGGAAGAAGTCCATTTTCCCGGATCGCCTCTTCCCGACCAGCCTGACTTGTACGCCGCTCCCACGAAGATGGATCTCCTTCAGTGACGTGTCTTCTCCCTTGCAATCACTTGAGCGATGCAGTGACATTTTTCTGAGCCTCCATCTTCTTGTTGGTGCTGTCTTCTCCCAGCGACGGTGACCGTGTAAAGCAAATACAAAAATATTAGTACACAGAACAATTGTAGATTCTCTGCAAAAGATTTTGTTTTATTTCCGGTACTCTAAGGGAAGTATCGCTTCTCCTGTACGAATTATCGGGTACTAGACGCTCAGACACTCCGCTGACCGCGTCTCTCCTGCCCGCCCGCTAATTCACAGTACTAGCGACCCTCAACCTTAAGACCAAAAATAAGCGCAAAATCCACGCAGTGGGCCTGGCTCGCCAATGTTAAAGGGGGAATATTAATCACCAATATTTATGCAAATATTGATAATTAATATTCATAAATAGGAGGAGCCGTCTATTGATAACTCCGCCTATTTATGCCT
Organism: Bufo bufo; assembly: GCF_905171765.1. Lineage (NCBI taxonomy): Eukaryota > Metazoa > Chordata > Amphibia > Anura > Bufonidae > Bufo > Bufo bufo. Next base: position 64,447,034 of record NC_053396.1, read on the forward strand.
TTATATAACAATACTTTCGCTATGCTCTACACTGATCGCTATTCTAGCTGCATGCGCCTTACTAACTATCGCCAATAACTACACGTTACACAGATACAAATATAACGGTATTTATTAACAATACACTACGCACGCAATACTAACAATACAGCACTAAATATACAATCCTAAACTACACTACACATTCCCAATTCCACCCATCAACTAACTATACAATTCACACATACAAGTATATAACAACCCACCCCACCTGACTATTCACTGTCCCTACGGGGTACGACGAAGGGTTAATTAATTGTTTGCAGAGCAGAGGCATGCTCCACAGAGGATTGTTTGCAGAGCAGAAGCATGCTCTACAGAGGAACCAAGGCAGGGGACCAGGGTAACCACCAGGGGTTAATCAGGGTTTACCAGCAGGGCCACCAGGGTTCAGGGGTCTATGGGGGGTGATAACAGGGTAAACCAGGGGAGAACAGGCACACAGGGAACCAGGGGATGTATAGGGTTCCAGGGGTAACCAGGGGAGAGTCGGGGAACAGGGCACTGAAGGGGTTAACAGGGGACTGGGGAGCAGAGTTGCAGAGCAGGGGACTGTGACCTGGGGCAGCAGGGCAGGGGTTAAGGGCAGCAGCAATGCTGCTGGGATTGCCATTGGGGGACTGCTGGGCACTGAAGGGGTTAATGGCAGGGGGGCAGTGAGATATTTCAGGGCAGCAAGGGTTAAGGAGGAGGCAGGACAGGGAAAGTGATACTTAGACTGTATAACTTCTGCTCCGTCCTTCTGCTCTCCTCCTCAGGGCTGCTCTGGGCTCAACTACTCAGCCTAGTCTCCTCCACTTCTCTTCAGAGCGCTGCCAGCCTTTCGGGTATGTGCAGGAGCGCAGCTCCTTCGCTGGCTGCGCTCTCTCCTCTTAGTGGGGGGGGATCTTCACTCCGGCATGCAGGGGGTCCACTTCTGAGCGCAGAGCACAGCGCTCTGCTGCGGCAGGCAGGGGTTCTCTATCCCAGCGCCGGGTGCGCTCACCTTCAGGGGGGGGGGGGGGGGGGACCGAACTGTCAGAGCGCAGTGCTGCTGGGGTATTTAAACCCTGCAGCACTCGCGCCCGTTTTACCGCCCTGCGCCAGCCCGCTCTCCCAGGCAGGGGGATCCTTTGATCCTCCCGCCTGTGGAGATATCGCACATCTCTGGCGCTGTAATTACAGAGCCGGAGGTGAGCGGCAGACAGGGGCATGGGAACTCTGTTCCCATGTCCCTGTTAGGCATACCATCTCCAGCGCTGCCGGAGATGGTGACAAAGGGCAGAGGATCTTTTTGATCCTCTGTCCTTTGTAGAGGCCGACGCTGGACATAATTGTCCAACTGTCTGTCTCCTCCACCCACCCAGCAGGCGCATATGAGCGGGATTCCGGCCATATATGTCCATAGATGCTTGGGGCACATCTATAAGCATATATGAACGGACATTATTCACATAGGGGCAGGAATAAGCCCTCCTATATAATTGTATAGGGGCACATATATATATATGATAAGGGGGCATATATTAAGGGGGATTATCTAAGGGGCCACATTCATATATAAGGGGGCACAGATAAGGGGGCACAAGCCCCTACAATATAAGAGGGCACAAGCCCCTACAATATAAGAGGGCACAAGCCCCTACAATATAAGGGGGCACATATTTCCCACAGGGGCCACCATGAGCCCCTGGGGATCACCATGGGCAGACGTGCGCAGATGCTGGGCACATCTGCGCACATCGTCCCATGATGCTATGGCTAATGTATGCACATATATACCATACATGCCCGCACGTGTTTGCAGGCATGCATGGATATATATGCATATGTCTCAACCGTTCCTCAACAGTGTACATTTTGGCCAAAGCGTAATAAGCCACTCGCCACGTCAAGGTCGCCTCTATGGAGTGGTCCCTAACACTAGTTCCTACCTGTTTATGGGCCATGACAGCCACACAAAGTCCAGGGAATGCAGGTGCAGCATGCACGCCAAGCACACTCTGCTTTTAACCCCGTCCGGTGCCATTACAGCTTTCATCGGATCCAGGGATGCAAGTACCAACATGCATGCTGAGCCCACTATATACTTCTCCTGGAGCCAAATGGCTACTGGTAGATGCTATATAAGCAGACTCCGTTTTATACTGACTTTAAAACCAGCCTCCAGGACAGATTGACTGGTCTGCTATGTACTCCACCATCTTCCAAAACTTTACCCTCCTTGAGACAGTAGGCCACGCATCAGGTTGAGGGTGCTGGCGGGGTGTCATGAAACTGTCCCAGGCTTTGTAGAGTGTTGCATTGCCTCTGTTGGAACTGCTGTGTGTTCCCCTTGTCTCCCCTCCTCGGTTGGTCAAGGAACTACGGACGTTGCCGCCAGCGTTGTTAGATGGAAATTTTTTGAGCAATCAAATGTTCGCGAACCACAAGTTTGCGGCGGGCCCCATTCACTTTAATGGCAGGCGAACCTGAAAAACCTTCATATTTGCAGCCACCAAATACTTAGTAGAAGTGTACAAATAGTCTCACAACATGGACAGTGACATACTGGAGGGGGATCAATTACAAAAATTCCAACAAAAAATATGTATCTAAATCAGGGGACATTTTTATGCTTCTTAGGCCTCATGCACACGACTGTTTTTCGGGTCCGCATCCGAGCCGCAGTTTTTGCGGCTCCGGTGCGGACCCATTCACTTCAATGGGGCCGCAAAAGATGCGGACAGCACTCCGTGTGCTGTCTGCATCCTTTGCTCCGTTCCGTGGCCCCGCCCAAAAAATATAGCATGTCATATTCTTGTCCGTTTCGCGGACAAGAGTAGGCATTTCTACAATGGGCCGCCAGTTCCGTTCCGCAAATTGCGGAAGGCACACAAGCGGCTTCTGTTTTTTGCAGATCCGCGGTTTGCGGATCGCGAAAAAATGGAACGGTCGTGTGCATGTAGACTTAAAGCAAAATTCTCTGAGATGTGCCCTGTTGGAGCCTACAAAAATTTTATTTTAGGCCACAGGAGTACGGGCCTTAAAAATGAGGCATTCACCTGACATTAAAGAAATTGTGATTATGTGGCTCGAGGTACATTATGCGGTCAATGGATAAAAATTTTACTGTAGGCCACTTTATTTTTCACTTTTTTTGGGGGGGGGGGGGGGGAACAACTGGTATATCACACCAGTAGAAATTATTTGTTCCAGTGTCGTTTGTCACTATCTGTAGCTGAGGTAACGCAGCAAAACCGCAAACCAATGCTGCACTACCCAAATGCCCTATATAGAAAGTTTATAATTGGTATATAACACCCCTGCTTCAATCAGTTTTTTGTGGGGCAACTGGTATATCACACCAGTAGAAATTATTTGTTCCAATGTCGTTTGTCCCTATCTGTAGCTGAGATAACGCAGCAAAACCTGGGGGGCGGAGCTAGCTGCAGAGCTGGTCAGACGCAGCTTGAGAGAGCTCTGGAGAAAGAGTGACTTCAAACTGTCATAATTCAGCAAAAACGGATTTAATAGCTCCGAAAATCACAGATCTGGACCCAGGACACTGCCTGGAACACCAGGATAGCTTTATTTTAAAAAACTGAGTCTGCGAGAAGTTGCGGCCTACGACTCTCTGGTAAGCACTGGACTTTATTTGAGCGCCCATCCGGGCTGTGTAACATCCTGGAGTATGTCACTAAACTCTTTCTCCCTGCTACAACATGTCAGGTGCATATGTATTGTCATCTTGTGTAGTCTAACATTGCATTTTCCATTATATGTATTTTCTATGCCTGTTTCATATATTATGCTGTAATTTCCATGTACACCAGCAGGTGGCAGCAATGTGTTTAGTTCAGTTTAGCATAGCTAGACTGGAATAGTTCATTCCAGTGTTTAGCTCCCCCTCTTCTAGGAGCAGAAGTGGGCTGGTCCCACGCCCTGCAGCAAGGGAGGGAAGAAACCAGTTAGATCCAGTGTGTACCAGCCCCCCTCTTGGGGAAGGCTGTGTTGGTAGGAGCTCCCAGTTACAGGGATCCCAACCAAGGATCCAGCCTCGGTTGAGGCCCAAAGATCCTCTTCCCAGCCTGAGTCATCTACCTCAGTGCTGGTTGACAAGCAAGCAGCCACCTCTAGAACTACAGATCTCCAGGAAGCCATTCCCTGCAAGCAGAACTGTGATTGTTTAATCCAAAGTCCAGGAGAAGCCAAATTCCTCCCAAGCTAGTCAGGCCCATATCAAGCAGAAGACAGACAGAGCAGAAGATAAATACCTGTCAGATTCTCCGGGCATATAGTATAGGAGCAGAAGAGGCATTAACCCCTGCCATACATTGCCAATACCTGCTGGGACCTAAAGACTATTGCTGTATCTTGTATGGATTCAAAGCTGCATTAAGTAAAGACAAGTTGGATTATATCACAAGTCTGGATCTCATTTACTATTACCCAATTTCCTCAGTTGCTCCTATTAACAACACTCATTTTATTGCAAGTGAGCCAGGATCCAGGAGTCCAGCCGTACCAAGGTAGGAGACACCGTTGACATTACAATATCTACCACACAGAGATAATATCCCCCTCTGGCATTCCTCACTTGGTACGTGAGCTATAACATCTTAAAGGGCCCTGCTACAATACCTCCGCAAGCTGCAATTGGCGTCACAAAATAAAAACTATTAATATTGCGCCAGTGTGCATTAGTCCCAACCGGCTTACTGCTGCTGCAGGAGCCGTGCCCCGCGGCTTGTGTGCTTTATACCGCCAAATTCAACAGTGACCCACAGTGCCCATTCGGCTTATATGGAGGAGCGAACAGTGACTTCAACTCCAGTTTCAGCTGCATTAAAGACCGGCGAAAGTAGTTCCGGAAGTGAATCGCGGCTGGCCTGAAAGAAAGCGTCCATCAGTATTCTACTTCTGGTACCGTTCCCCAAGCTGGCAAAGGAGAGGTAAGTGCCCTGGGCTGTTACTATTCAAAAAACGGCAGCTGAATAAAAGGTCTCAGAGGGACTATTGATAGCTCCATTAAACGCCATCAGCATTGGGCAGACGAGACCTGGTAGCCGCACTAACAAACAGATCAATCCGCCGGCCCAGAATTAGGTGCGCAGTTTAAACCATATTGAATTGAAAGCTCTCATAGCACGGATTCAGCTGGGGTATAGATAACCAAAGCGCATCAGACACTACTGTGGATCCATTAGCTGAAGCAATAGGTGTGCAGCTACCTCCTAACTAATCACACAGCTGAAAAGAAGTGTCAGTCACCGGGCTGCAAGCAGGGGATAGAGAAAGCAGCAAAGTGGATTAGACGCTCACACCTGCTTTACACTGCATTACCTCTTCATTCAGGCAATAATATAATTGCCTTCCCCGGCGTTTACACTAAATTTATATAGGCCAAGCCTAAATTTTTACAGGTCTCTGTTTAGAGACTGACAAATCTGTCTCTTAAAGGGCCCCTGACCCAATTTTTCTCATGCTACAGTGACATTACTGCAAGCGAACTAGTTTACTGGAGCACAATGTTTTCATAATCTCTCATTGACTGGCCAATGAGGGCCAACTACAACGAGTGATCCACAAAAGCTACACTGCCCGTCTACAAAATATATCGGGTCCATCCCTGATTATCCACCAATATGGTCAAAATCGGACCAGGGAAATCTAGAACATCCTCCTCTATAAAAGTATCAGGCTCCCTAGACTCTTACATGCAAAAAAACTCAAGGGGCCTCCTCAACCAAACACACCCCTGCACAGATTCCTACAGAAGATAAAAAACGTGTCCACACATCACGTGATACCTCAGACATGGATAGCGATATGGAAGAATTTCAGGAGGATAGGGGCCTCCCAATTTCAAGAAACTTCCTGGGAAAAGCCCTCTCTAAGGCCTTGGAACCAGTGCTCAAAGAATTACAAGTCATAAAACAAGATGTCAGGAGCATTGGAAGCAAAGTCGAACGTCCAATCTTAAATTGTCTCCTACACTGAAGCAGCGACAACCTCATTCACCTCCTGCCAATCACATATGAATAAGATTGTAAACTGGATGGAGGATCAAGAAAATCGTGCTAGACGTAACAACTTACGGATCAAGGGAATTCCAGAGTCTTTCCTTCCAGAGACCCTCCCTGACACTGTTAAACAAATCTTCATGGCAATCTTAGGAGATAACTACCCTCTGGAGATAACCACTGAAAGGGCCCACAGATCCCTCAGAGCCAAACCTACACCAAAAGAACCCCCCAGGGACGTTATATGTCGTCTGTTTCATTCCAAAGTTAGGGATGACATATTACGACTAGCTCGCACAAACCCTCCTAACCCACTAGAGGGCTTTGCAATCTCTATTTTTCAAGTACTGGCAAGAGTCACACTTTCTAAAAGAAACATCCTGAGGCCTCTCACAGAAATCCTGCGGAGAAGAAACATCCCATACAAATGGCTTTTCCCCTTTGGCCTATCTCTCTCACATGAGGGTAAAAGATATGTCCTTAGAAATCATATGGAGTTACCAGATCTCCTCACACAACTTAATATCTCGGACGTTGACATCCCAGATTGGTCCCCGATCCAGGACCTCACAGGTCTACCTATGATCCCTCCACCCACTCCTTGGGAATCCGCAGGATCAGAAAGAAGAAATAAAAATCGGAAGAGACAAGGGAAGATGACCCCCAGAAGAATTGAGATGGACCCGACCTGAAGCCCATTGAAACTGGGTGACACTCATTTTGGGATTCACTAAGATATAATCATTATTGTTCTCGGTTGATTATTGCTATATTGTTAGTGTTCCCTTTTGCGGAGGTGGGGACTGGGGAGGCCCCGATCTGGTGAGATATTATCCTTTTTGATTCTCACTTTCTCCATAATTCTCATTTTAGCCCAGGCATCTCGGTCTTTTATGGAGACAGAGCAGCCTGGCGCTCGGGTCCCTCCCTCCTCCCCTCCACCCCACTGCCTCTTCAGGCAGATCATATAGTATATAGAATGCTTTCTCTTAATATTCACTCTGTCATATATGCCATATGCCACTCTAATACAAGATGATATTGCCTGGTTACTGGGAGGGGGACCGGGACGATGGGTTACCTCCGTCTCCCATTGCTTCGGTCCTGACACTTCCGCCCTCCTAATACCAAGAATCCTAGTGACCAGGTGGCTCCCCCACCGAGCCATCTTATAGGTCCCACTCCTCTCTGTTTGAGGGCTTTGGGCCTTATAGTCAATACCAACATTCTCTATTTATGTTTGTTTGTTCATCACTCACACAACAGTGCTTTTTTCAGCCATGACCCTCATGGCTATCAGTTTATGATTGTGAAATTATGTCATATGTTTTTATCAGCTTTGATATCTTTATCTGGCTATGTTGATATTTGCATGTTTCTCATGGTTCTAAACCCTTTCCACACCCAATCAATTCCTCCCCCCCCCCACACCCACCTCTTTAACCCCCAAAGGCGCTGGACACATCTAACAAAATTTTCTTCAGTCCACACTTTCTCCAAAGATACAGTTTAAACTCACTTTCATATGGCCAACATAAAATTTACATCTTATAATGTTAGAGGTCTTAATGCAGCAGTAAAACGCAGTCAAATCCTGCACGCTTTGAAAAAAGCCCACTCAGATATTATCTTCCTTCAAGAAACCCACTTTCGGGAAGAAAAGAAACCGGCTCTGCGGGGGCATTTCTTTGATAAATGGTACCATTCCCACACTCCTACCAAGAATTCAAAGGGAGTAGCCATTGCATTTTCGAAGCGTGTATCTTTTGACCTAGCCCTCCAACAAAAAGACAAGGATGGCAGATTCTTGATCTTAATCGGAAAGCTAGAAGGTATACCAGTCACGTTAGCTAATCTATATGCCCCAAATATAAAACAAGCCCCTTATTTACTTGACGTCCTTACACTGATAAATGGCATATCACAGGGACTGTTAGTAGTTGGCGGGGACCTTAATCTAGCTCTAGATCCTTTGTTAGACACGTCCACTGGTAAGTCTGCTTTATCTCACAGGGCAATCAATCATATAAAAAATTCCCTTCAACTTCTCTCCCTAAGAGATGTATGGCGTTTCGATCACCCCACAGATCGCGATTACACCCTATATTCAACTCCGCATAACTCCTACCACAGAATAGACTATTTTTTCCTACAACAATCCTCCCTACCCAAACTCGGCTCTATAGATATCGGCGCTAGTGTCCTTTCTGATCATTCCCCTGTAGAAATGTCCTTGCTTATTACAAGCACTTCCCAGGCTAAACCTCCATGGAGGCTTAATGAAACATTATTATCTACCTCCTCGATACATAATAAGATTAAATCACGTCTAGAACTATACTTTCAGCAAAACAGAGACAAAGGCACCTCAATCCCTTATGTTTGGGAAGCACATAAGGCTACTGTCAGAGGTCAATTCATATCAGCAGGTTCGTTCCACAAAAAGCAAAGAGACCAAAAAATATTGTCACTATACTCCGAAATACTTAAACTGGAAAGAATCCATAAACAATCCCTTTCCACCCCCCATCTCCAGAAACTTACTGAAGCCCGTCTCCAACTCAAAGATACACTGAACTTATCTTCCGCAAAAATATATATGTCAACCAGGCACGCATTTTTCGCACACGGAGACAAATCTTCAAAACTAATGATGTCCCTCATCAAATGTAAAAAACCCCACACCAACATCTCAGAGATCAGACAGGATTCAGGTAAAATCACATCAGCCCCATCAGACATAGAGTCTGAATTCATATGATTTTATACATCCTTGTACCAACTCCCCTCAGAAGCTGGAGTGCATGACCGGAGTTCGCGCCAGTCGGCCATCTCGGAATTCCTCTCACGACTTGACCTCCCTAAACTAAACCCCAAGTTCCATTCATCCTTACTTATGCCTTTCTCTATAGATGAGGTTCACACAGCGCTTAAAAAATGTCCTAAGAATAAGGCACCAGAACCAGACGGTTTACCTTGCTCCTATTATGATTCATTTTCCTCAGTTCTCCTCCCTCAGCTAACGGACACGCTAATTTCCTATCTCTCGGGTTCAAATATACCTCAACAAGCTTTAGAGGCTTACATCACTCTTATTCACAAAGAGGGCAAAGATCCGGCCAACTGTGGCAGTTATAGACCCATCTCGCCCCTAAACACCGATCTAAAATTATACGCAAATCTCTTAGCAAGCAGACTCAAACCTATAATACCCGACTTGATCTCCCCCGAACAGGTTGGATTCGTGTCCGGAAGAGAGGGAAGGGTTAATACCATGAGGATTCTTTCATTAATCCAAATTGTGTCACATAGCAAGCAACCACTGGTATTACTTGGGACTGATGCAGAAAAGGCTTTCGATAGGGTGGATTGGCTCTTCATGAAGCAAGTTCTGCAACACTTCGGATTCCCCTAGGACTTCATTGATGCAATCTTTGTCATGTACTCCAGTCCCACGGCTAGGCTACACATTAACAAGTCTCTCTCAGCCCCTTTCCACATAAAGAACGGGACCCGCCAAGGCTGCCCACTTTCCCCAATGCTGTTTATACTATCATTGGAACCCCTATTGACGGCCATTAGATCACATCGAGACATTAGAGGTTACAATGATGGTACCCGGTCACATACTGCGGCAGCATATGCCGATGACATTTTGCTAATATTGACCAACCCTACCTCTGCTTTCCCCGCCCTTCAAACGTTACTTAAAGAATATGGACAGATTTCTAACTTTAAAATCAACACTACTAAATCGGAAGCTTTAGGTTTTAATCTACACAGCAAGGACGCAGAACTGCTCCAATCACGCTACCCATACCATTGGCCCAAAAACCACATCACATATCTAGGCCTAAAAATCAGTTCCACATGGAAAGATCTGTATGCCCTAAATTACGCCCCTATTCTACCGAAATTCAAATCAACTTTAGATTCCTGGGCCCTACCATTTTTATCATGGATGGGACGAAAAAATCTAATCAAATCTATCCTTCTCCCCAAATTACTGTACCTCTTCCAAACTCTCCCCATTTCACTTCCCGCACAATTCTTTACAAATATTAGGAGACTGATTAGTAACTACCTATGGCGTGGCAATAGACCCAGGTTGAGCCACAACCTGTTAGTCCAACACAAATTAAGAGGGGGTATGTCCCTACCCGACTGGAGACACTACTACGATGCTGTACATTTATCCAGAATAGTTCAGTGGCTACGCGAAGGTGACAGAAGACTCAGTTTCACATTAGAATCATATCTAGCTAAATTCCCACTAAGATCCCTCCTATGGCAATGTGATAATGATACATATAAACCTCCTAGCCAACTCTCCTCGAATACCATCACCCAAACCACCTTAAAGATCTGGAATAAATATAAAAAAGATATTAGCCCCACTCTCTCTCCTCTGATGACAATAGCGGACACTTTAGAACTATACCTTCCAAAGTTTAAGGAAGTAAAACTTAATCTTCCAAAGCTAAAAAAAATAGGCCTCATTAACTTCCTCAATACGGACCTTGGGGAGGACCCATTAGAAAATACATCCCTTCAACATTTACAAAGATTGCACATGCTGGTGCTCCAAGAGATCTTACCCCCTTTGAAGAATTGTCCTCACTTTTAAAACCACCACCACACCTTCTTTCAAAAGTGTATTCTACAGGGTGGGCCATTTATATGGATACACCTTAATAAAATGGGAATGGTTGGTGATATTAACTTCCTGCTTGTGGCACATTAGTATATGTGAGGGGGGAAACTTTTCAAGATGGGTGGTGACCATGGCGGCCATTTTGAAGTCAGCCATTTTGAATCCAACTTTAGTTTTTTCAATAGGAAGAGGGTCATGTGACACATCAAACTTATTGGGAATTTCACAAGAAAAACAATGGTGTGCTTGGTTTTAACGTAACTTTATTCTTTCATGAGTTATTTACAAGTTTCTGACCACTTATAAAATGTGTTCAATGTGCTGCCCATTGTGTTGGATTGTCAATTCAACCCTCTTCTCCCACTCTTCACACACTGATAGCAACACCACAGGAGAAATGCTAGCACAGGCTTCCAGTATCCGTAGTTTCAGGTGCTGCACATCTCGTATCTTCACAGCATAGACGATTGCCTTCAGATGATACCCCTAAATTTAGTAGTCCAAATGTCAAACAGGGGGTATTCTTCTGAAGAGGCCTACAGGATTCTGACCCAGTCGGATGAGGAATGGGAACCCTCATCTGACGAATCTAGCGGGTCAGAATATGAACTTGTAGAAAGCAGTGGCACTCTGACCCAAAGTTCGGACGAGGAGGTGGAGGTCCCTGATAGCACCAGGCGTACCCGGCCCCGTGACGCTAGACCACAGGTTGCGCAGGATCCGCTTCAAGAGCAGCAGAGTGGGGCTGGCGCTGTCGGATCATGTGGTGAGGCATACACAAGCAGCGCAGCCCTCCCTGGACCTAGTACCAGCACTGCCGTACAACATGGTGAAGTGGCGAGCACCAGAAGGGCAGTTGAAGCTGGTACGGTGGCACGTGCAGTAGTTACCCCGTCGCAGCCACCGCACAGACAGGCCCGTAGAGCCCCTAGAATCCCTGAGGTGCTGGCAAACCCTGATTGGCAGTCACCAACTTCAGCCACACCATTAGTTCCCCTTTTCACCGCCCAGTCTGGAGTTCGGGTTGAGACGGCTCAGATCGGTTCGGCCCTGGGATTTTTTGAGCTGTTCTTGACTGCGGAGCTCTTGGACTTAGTCGTGGCAGAGACAAACCGGTATGCCACACAATTTATATCCGCCAACCCGGGAAGCTATTATGCCCAGCCTTTCCGGTGAAAACCAGTCCAAGTTTCCGAAATTAAAATTTTTCTGGGCCTTCTCCTCAACATGGATCTAACCAAAAAGCATGAATTGCGGTCATATTGGTCCACGAACCAGATTCATCACATGCCCATGTTCTCTGCTGCTATGTCCAGGGCACGAATTGAGGCCATCCTGCGGCTCCTGCACTTTAGCGACAACACCACCTCCCATCCCAGAGGCCACCCAGCTTTTGACCGGCTCCACAAAATTCGGCCCCTCATAGACCACTTTAACCAGAAATTTGCAGATTTGTATACCCCAGAGCAAAACATCTGCGTAGACGAGTCCCTAATACATTTTACCGGGCGCCTTGGCTTCAAACAATACATCCCAAGCAAGCGTGCCCGGTATGGGGTAAAATTGTATAAGCTCTGTGAAAGGGCCACAGGCTATACCCACAAATTTCGGATCTATGAGGGAAAAGATCAGACCCTGGAGCCGGTCGGTTGCCCTGACCTGGGGAGCAGTGGGAAGACAGTCTGGGACTTGGTGTCACCCTTATTTGGCAAGGGGTACCATCTTTATGTGGACAATTTCTACACAAGTGTGGCCCTCTTCAGGCATTTGTTCCTAGAACAGATTGGCTGCTGTGGCACCGCGCGAACTAGTCGCGTGGGCTTCCCCCAACGGCTCGTTACCACCCGTCTTGCAAGGGGGGAGAGGGCTGCCTTGTGTAACGAAGAACTGCTCGCGGTGAAATGGAGAGACAAGCGTGACGTTTACATGCTCTCCTCCATTCACGCAGACACAATACAAATTGAGCGAGCAACCCGTGTCATTGAAAAGCCCCTCTGTGTCCACGACTATAATTTGCTCATGGGAGGGGTGGACTTCAATGACCAGATGTTGTCTCCGTATTTAGTTTCCCGACGCACCAGACGCTGGTATAAGAAGGTGTCTGTATATTTAATTCAATTGGCTCTGTACAATAGTTTTGTTCTCTACAGTAAGGCTGGGAGAACAGGATCCTTCCTCAAATTTCAGGAAGAGATCATCGAGAACCTCCTGTATCCAGGAGGTTCCGTGGCCCCATCCACCAGTGTAGTTAGCCGTCTACACAAGCGACATTTCCCCAGTGTCGTTCCTGGTACCTCAACCCAACCGTCACCCCGAAAAAGATGTCGTGTCTGTAGCAGGAGTGGAATAAGGCGTGACACCCGCTATTTCTGTCCTGACTGTCCTGCCCACCCTGCCCTATGCTTTGGACAGTGTTTCCGGAAGTACCACACACAGGTACACTTAGCATAGGGATTGCATCTCACAGGACAGGTACACAGGGCTATTAGGGCCCTTACACTCACAGCTACTGCAAACCTCTCCTTTCACCTGGGATAAAGTGCATAATGTACTTCGCCACATCTTTGGGCGATTTGCGGTTTGCACATTGTCCCGTGGGGAAGGAGAGGTTTGTCCTATATAGGTAAAAAAAAAAAAAAAAAGGTAAGCAAAAAAGTTAACTTCAGTTCAAAAAGTAAAAAATAAGTTTATGTTCTGTTCAAAAGTTATTATAAAGTTAATAAAATTTATTGCGTTGCGGCCTGGTTTTTTCTTTTTTTGTTTTTTCCAGGTAAAAAAAACCAGGTAAAAAAAACCTGCTGCAGCACTGCTGCAGCACTGATGTGCATTCTGATAGAAGCATTGCGCTGCTGTCAGATTACACACAAGTCGGTGTATGCGGCGCTGCAAGACGAGATTTCTCCTCTGCAGTAAAAGATACGTATGCCGAGGCATATGAGCTGAGGAGGTGGCGGTGTTCATATGCTTTGGCAAACACTTTGTATATATATATATAAAAAAAAAAAAATCCCGGCAATGATTTATTTATCCACATCGATTGATGTGAATGGATAAATCTGGTTTGCCAGGGCATACGAGCTAAGTGGGTATGGATGTTGGGCGGAGCTCCTATGTCCTGGCAGACGCCTTTCCCCTCCTTTTTTTTTTTTTTTGGCAGAGATTTTTTCATTCACATTGATCAATGCGAATGAAGAAATCTGTGCCGTTCATTTTTTTCTTTCCCAGAGGCTGAACGGAAAAAAAAACTCATTACCCGTATGCTCAATATAAGGAGAATAGCAGAAACTCCTAATGCTGGCCATACATGTAATGATTGCGGAGACCCTCAAATGCCAGGGCAGTACAAACACCCCACAAATAACACCATTTTGGAAAGAAGACACCCCAAGGTATTCGCTGAGGGGCATATTGAGTCCATGAAAGATTGAAATTTTTGTCTCAAGTTAGCGGAAAGGGAGACTTTGTGAGAAAAAAACCAAAAAAATCAATTTCCGCTAACTTGTGCCAATTTTTTTTTTTTCTATGAACTCGCCATGCCCCTCATTGAATACCTTGGGGTGTCTTCTTTCCAAAATGGCGTCACATGTGGTGTATTTATACTGCCCTGGCTTTTTAGGGGCCCTAAAGCGTAAGAAGTCTGGGATCCAAATGTCTAAAAATGCCCTCCTAAAAGGAATTTGGGCACCTTTGCGCATCTAGGCTGCAAAAAAGTGTCACACATGTGGTATCGCCGTACTCAGGAGAAGTTGGGGAATGTGTTTTGGGGTGTCATTTTATATATACCCATGCTGGGTGAGATAAATATCTTGGTCAAATGCCAACTTTGTATAAAAAAATGGGAAAAGTTGTCTTTTGCCGAGATATTTCTCTCACCCAGCATGGGTATATGTAAAATGACACCCCAAAACACATTGCCCAACTTTTCCTGAGTACGGAGATACCACATGTGTGACACTTTTTTGCAGCCTAGGTGGGAAAGGGGGCCACATTCCAAAGAGCACCTTTCGGATTTCACCGGCCATTTTTTACAGATTTTGATTTCAAACTACTTACCACACATTTGGGCCCCTAGAATGCCAGGGCAGTATAACTACCCCACAAGTGACCCCATTTTGGAAAGAAGACACCCCAAGGTATTCCGTGAGGGGCATGGCGAGTTTCTACAATTTTTTATTTTTTGTCACAAGTTAGTGGAATATGAGACTTTGTAAGAAAAAAAAATAAAATAATCATTTTCCACTAACTTGTGACAAAAAATAAAAAATTCTATGAACTCACTATGCCCATCAGCGAATACCTTAGGATGTCTACTTTCCGAAATGGGGTCATTTGTGGGGTGTTTGTACTGTCTGGCCATTGTAGAACCTCAGGAAACATGACAGGTGCTCAGAAAGTCAGAGCTGCTTCAAAAAGCGGAAATTCACATTTTTGTACCATAGTTTGTAAACGCTATAACTTTTACCCAAACCATTTTTTTTTTACCCAAACATTTTTTTTATCAAAGACATGTAGAACAATAAATTTAGAGACAAATTTATATATGGATGTCGTTTTTTTTTGCAAAATTTTACAACTGAAAGTGAAAAATGTAATTTTTTTGCAAAAAAATCGTTAAATTTCGATTAATAACAAAAAATCTAAAAATGTCAGCAGCAATGAAATACCACCAAATGATAGCTCTATTAGTGAGAAGAAAAGGAGGTAAAATTCATTTGGGTGTTAAGTTGCATGACCGAGCAATAAACGGTGAAAGTACTGTAGGTCAGAAGTGTAAAAAGTGGCCTGGTCATTAAGGGTGTTTAAGCTATAGGGGCTGAGGTGGTTAACTGCGCCTGATCGAAAAATGAATTTCTGTTTAGTTGCCGCACTTTCACTAGGGATGATTCAACTACTGTTTGAGGCTATTCCCTAGCTGTAAATTGTTCCCTCATCTTCCGGGCCTCCTCTTCAAATTGTTCATCCCTAGTGCAATTACGTTTTATGCGCCGGAATTGCCCATAAGTAATATTTAGTAGCCACCTAGGTAGGTGGCCACTTGTGTAGGGGATAAAGCTGTTTTTTGCCACATCCTTCATAAAAGTGTTACAGATTACCTTCTTACCCTCGACCCGGATATTTAAATCCAAGAATTCGATGCTTTCACCATAAATCTTTGAGAGGTATATATTCCTGTCGTTCTTGTTCAAAGTGTCTATAAAGGAAGTTAAAGATCCACCATCCCCATTCCATATCAAGATAATATCATCAATATACCTATACCATAGCACCAGGTCCGTCCCCAGCTGTGGTAAGACAAACCTCTCCTCCCAATCTGCCATAAAGAGGTTAGCGTAGCTGGGGGCGAACCTGGTGCCCATGGCGGTACCGCACCTTTGGACAAAGTAGCTTGACCCAAAGCGGAAGTAATTATGGGATAGGATGAAGTTCACACTATCCTCCAAGAAACCTATTTGCTCTCTCTTCAGTCTGCCCTCCATTATCAATTGATCCCTCATGGCTTCTATCCCTTGCTGGTGATTGATAATGGTATATAAACACCGCACAATGTCCATTCGGGGTTAGAGGTCAGCTTCTCTAAAATCTCTATAATTTGTGTCGTGTCTCGAATGTATGTCTTCATATTTTTTACTGTCGGCTGAAGATGGCTGTCTATGTATTTTGACAGATTACTTGTAATACAGCCTATCCCAGACACGATAGGTCGGCCGGATGGCTGTATAGGATCCTTGTGAATTTTCGGCAGACAGTAAAACATAGGCATCCTTGCTTGTGTGTCACATATGAATTCATGTTCCTGTTTAGTATATTTCTGGAGACTCCTCTTTCACATAGTTGTTTGAGCTCCTCTTGTTATACCCTAGTTGGGTCCAATTTCAGTTTCATGTATGTGGTCTCGTCCTCCAATTGTTTCATACATTCCGCATTGTATTCTTCCACTTCCCAAATTACGATAGCCCCCCCCTTATCGGCCGGTCTAATCACCACATTCTCTCTCGTTTGTAATTCTTTTATAGCCTGAATCTCCTGATTTGTGATATTACTACCCCTATTATTATTTTTAATTTTTCTTAGGTCATATTCGACTGATTGGCGAAAGGCAATAATCTCTTGACTTAGCTCCTGTATGGGATATTTCCTAGATTTCTTTTTTTAGATCGGTATGTGTATATTCCTGTGCAGCTATCATAGGCCTTTCCACTGGGTTCTTAAGGTAATATTTCTTAAGGCACAGTTTTCTCACAAATTTTTCGATGCCGATATATGCATCGAAATGATTGAGTTTTTGTGTCGGTGCAAATTTTAGCCCCTTATTTAATAGTGCTGTTTGGGTTTGTGTTAATACCATTTTACTCAAATTCACCACTAAATCCTGTGATGGATCCTCTATCTCCGTCTTCGTGTTCCTCTTCCCCCTTCCCCTTCGTATCTTTTTCTTCTTCCCTCCCAATAAGTGTCCCTGTGTTCTCGTTCTGGTGATCTGTGTCTCATGTTGTTCTGTGTCTCGTGCTGGACTGGTGATCTGTGTCTCGTGTTCTGTGTCTCGTGCTGGACTGGTGATCTGTGTCTCGTGTTGTTCCCCCATAATTGTGAGTCTGTCCTCCGGCCTGAACGTTAATTATTTTGCTAACCAGAGTATATTGTGGTGGACACACAAATTGTGGTTATCAAATTTATTGTGGTTATCGAATATATGGTGGTGATTTGATCGAAATTCTGCCCGAACGATCATAATATTTGATGACCAGATTACATTTGCTGCTAGACATATAGGTATAACCAATCGTCATTTTAGTGATGTTTTAATATTAATGGTTTAATTATTGTGTTTTTATTTCCTGTACAATTTACGTATCTTGTATGATTATTTTAGATTTACGATTTTTTAAAAATATTTGTGACCTGTGGAACATTATACAATATTTGAATATAATAAAACCAAATGTTTGAGCAGTCTTCAGGATATATGAGTGCCATATCTTCCTCAACTTCTCAAGCTGTCGGCCTGGTTACTGAGCAATCCATCCTCTTAGGTTTTAGGTCTATTACAGAGGGTTGTTTGCTCAGTAGAAAATTCAATACCTCTAAGGCATATCTTAAGGTTTGGAAGAAATTTGCATCCTGGAGTGGTGTTGTTAGGTTTAACCAATCTGACCCCAATATCCCTCTAATCCTGGAATTTCTCCAGGACGGGTTAGATATGGGTCTCTCCCCAAATACCCTTAAGATACAGGTTCCACATTAGGTGCCCTATATAACACAAGTCTTTATGATGTTCCCTGGGTTTCTAGGTTTTTAAAAGCGGCTGATAGATTGAAACCCAGAGTTAAAAATATGGTCGCTCCATGGAACCTGAATACTGTTCTTACAAGCTTGTCAGTTTCCCCATTTGAGCCTCTATACTCCCTGACTATTAAGTGGCTTACCCTTAGGCCTCATGCACATGACCGTTGTGTGCACCCGTGGCCGTTGTTCCGTTTTCCGTGATTTTCTGCCGACCCATTGACTTTCAATGGGTCCGTTGAAAACTCGGAAAATGCACCGTTTGTCATCCGCCTCCGTGATCTGTGTATCCTGTCCGTCCAAAAAATATGACCTGTCCTATTTTTTTGACGGACAACGGTTCACGGACCCATTCAAGTCGGCATCCGTGTCCGTGCACACAAGATTGGCATCCGTGTCCGTGATCCGTAGGCTACTTTCATACAGACGAATCCGAAGATCTGTCTGCATAAAAGCTTTTTCAGAGCTGAGTTTTCACTT
Organism: Bufo bufo; assembly: GCF_905171765.1. Taxonomy (NCBI): domain Eukaryota; kingdom Metazoa; phylum Chordata; class Amphibia; order Anura; family Bufonidae; genus Bufo; species Bufo bufo. The sequence continues at coordinate 64,465,472 of NC_053396.1, forward strand.
CGTGAAAACTCAAATCCGACAGTATATTCTAACACACAGGCGTTCCCATAGTGATGGGGACGCTTCTAGTTAGAATATACTACGAACTGTGTACATGACTGCCCCCTGCTGCCTGGCAGCACCCGATCTCTTACAGGGGGCTGTGATCCGCACAATTAACCCCTCAGGTGCCGCACCTGAAGGGGTTAATTGTGCATATCATAGCCCCCTGTAAGAGATCAGGGGCTGCCAGGCAGCAGGGTGCAGACCCCCCTCCCTCCCCAGTTTTAATTTCATTGGTGGCCAGTGCGGCCCCCCCCCCGGCACCCCCTCCCTCTATTGTATTAATATAATTGGTGGCCAGTGTGCGGCCCCCCCTCCCTCCCTTTATTGTATTATTATTGGTAGCCAGTGTGCGGCCCCCCCTCCCTCCCTCTATTGTATTAATATCATTGGTGGCCAGTGTGCGGCCTCCCCTCTTCCCCCCCCCGATCATTGGTGGCAGCGGAGAGTTCCGAACGGAGTCCCAGTTTAATCGCTGGGGCTCCGATCGGTAACCATGGCAACCCCTGGTTGCCATGGTTACTTAGCAATATTAGAAGCATCATACTAACCTGCTGCGCTGTCTGTGAACGGCCGGGAGCTCCTCGTACTGGTAAGTGACAGATCATTAAGCAATGCGCCGCATAGACCTGTCACTTACCAGTAGGAGGAGCTCCCGGCTGGTCACAGACAGCGCAGCAGGTAAGTATGATGCTTCTAATATTGCTAAGTAACCATGACGACCAGGACTGCAGTAGCATCCTGGTTGCCATGGTTACCGATCGGAGCCCCAGCGATTAAACTGGGACTCCGATCGGAATTCTCCGCTGCCACCAATGATCGGGGGGGGAGAGCGGAGGCCACACACTGGCCACCAATGATATTAATACAATAGAGGGGGGGCCGGGGGGGGGGGCGCACACTGGCCACCAATGATAATACAATAGAGGGAGGGAGGGGGGCCGAACACTGGCCACCAATGATATTCAAACTGGGGAGGGAGGGGGGTCTGCCCCCTGCTGCCTGGCAGCCCCTGATCTCTTACAGGGGCTATATTACGCACAATTAACCCCTTCAGGTGCGGCACCTGAGGGGTTAATTGTGCTGATCACAGCCCCCTGTAAGAGATCGGGTGCTGCCAGGCAGCAGGGGGCAGTCATGTACACCGTTCGTAGTATATTCTAACTTGAAGCGTCCCCATCACCATGGGAACGCCTCTGTGTTAGAATATACTGTCGGATATGAGTTTTCACGATGTAACTCAAATCCGATGGTATATTCTAACATAGAGGCGTTCCAATGGTGATGGGGACGCTTCAAGTTAAAATATACCATCGGATTGGAGAAAACTCCGATCCGATGGTATATTAACTCCTGACTTTACATTGAAAGTCAATGGGGGACGGATCCGTTTGCAATTGCACCATATTGTGTCAACGTCAAACGGATCCCTCCACATTGACTTGCATTGTAAGTCAGGACGGATCCGTTTGGCTCCGCACGGCCAGGCGAACACCAAAATGACATTTTTTTCATGTCCGTGGATCCTCCAAAAATCAAAAGACCCACGGACGAAAAAACGGTCACGGATCACAGACCAACGGAACCCCGTTTTGCGGGCCGTGAAAAAATACTGTCGTGTGCATGAGGCCTAAGACCATTTTCTTAGTAACAATATCCTCTGCGAGAAGAGTTGGGGAACTTCAAGCTTTATCTATCCAAGAGCCTTTCCTTACAGTGTTTGAAGACAAGCTCATATTCAAGTTCATACCAAATTTTCTCTCCAAGGTGGTTTCTACTTTTCACAGGTCACAAAACATTTTTATTCCCTCGTTTTGTGCCAACCCCAAAAATGAGCAGGAAACAAAATTTCATAATTTAGATGTTAGAAGAAGTGTTCTTCATTATTTAGATTTCACCAAAGATTGAAGGATAGATAAAAACGGATTTATACAGTGTTCCGGCCCGAATAAAGGTAAAAAAGCGGAAAAAGCTCTATATCCCGCTTGATTAGGTGTGCCATTTCTAAAGGCCTATAGAGCCTCCGGTAAAGAGGCTCATCCGTCCCTCAGACCCCATTCAGTAAGATCCGTGTGTACTTCCTGGGCCGAGAGAGCCTCTGCGTCTCTAGAACAAATTTGCAGAGCGGCCACTTGGAAGAGGGCTCACACCTTCACCAAGCATTATAGGGTTGATGTATTTGCCAATGAGGACATGGCCTTTGGAAGCAAGTTCCTAGGTGCTGTTGTCCCCCCCCTAAAGTTTACTTTGTTAGTTCTCAGTGTGTGATGTCATGGACGACTGGGAAAATGAGTATTATGCTCACCGGTAATCCGGTTTCCTGGAAGTCTACATGACAGCACATATATTCCCACCCTTTTTTTGAAAATTTTACTTTAATTTATGTTCTACCCCTGTTCCTGGTTCTGTTAAAATACAATGGCGATGAGGGGAAGGGGTGAGGTTTTTAAACTTCTGTGTTTTTTCATGTCCTATCAGGGGAAGTCAATCTCAGTGTGTGCTGTCATGGAGACTTTCAGGAAACCGGATTACCGGTGGGTGTAATACTAATTTCCAAACTTCTTAAGAACATTCCAATACAGGGTGTGGGAGGGGGGTGGTGGGTTACAAGACATAAACCCTGTTCACACATTCCACCATAACCTGTTCTCTCCTGACATGAGGGTATCATGCACTGTTTCTTCTATTCTGATTGGCTCAGTGTCCTATACCACAAACATCTGATTTATTTATTTTTTTGTTTGTCACTTTGTGTATAAATAAACACTGAGAAAGGGGAAACCCGGACTCTACTCTGTGTGTGCTTGATGTTTCCTGGCCGGTGAATCGCTTGATCCTCAACAACTTAATTTTATTAGAGGAGGTTTCTCTAATAAGTGCACTAATGTCTAAACATTTATATTTAAGGGTGAGGACATGGGAGGACAGCCAGAGAGAGCCTCTGATGATGATGATGATGATGATGATGAAACATAGGTGTCAATTGCTACGGCTTTCTGCACTGTGCAGATTGGCAAGGAGGGCAGGAGTGAGGAGTGGGTGGAAGATGATGGGGAGGATGATGAGGTTCTAGACCTCACATGGCATCTAGGTCATCTGAGTGACGTGTGCAGTTCGAAAGAAGAGGTGGGAGTCACGCAGCGCCAGCTGCACAGTAAAAGAGGGAGCAAGGGGCAAAAGCATAGTTGCCGGTCCCAAGCCAGTACGCTTGCTGTTGCCCAATGCACCGAGGGACAGAGCATACCAAAGCCAGCTCAAAGGAGTTCCCTGGCGTGGCAATTCTTCAGGCAATGTGCTGAGCACAAGTGTTGATCACGAATATTCGAATTGTGAATTATTTTCTCGAATATAGGAACTTCTAAAATTCGCAAATATTTAGAATATAGTGATATATATTCATAATTTCGAATATGCAAGCTTTTTTTTTTTTTTTTTAATCAGTACACATGATCCCTCCCTGCTTCTAGCTTGTGGGCCAATGAGAAGGCTGCAGTATCTTTGACTTTAGGAGTAGTATTGATTAGGAATTTTCGTAATGCAAATTTTTATTGCAAATTTTTAAATTGCAGAGTAAAAACATGATTCCTCCCTGCTTCTTGCTTGTGGGCCAATGACTCATTGGCCCACAAGCAAGAAGCAGGGAGGAATCATGACTTTAGATGGGAAAAATTATAAATATTTTAAAAAACTAATATATAGCACTATATCGAATATATTAGTTTTTTCGAATATTCGTAATATTCTAAAACATGAATATATAGCGAATATAAAAAAAAAAGAATATAGAGCAATTTAGCTAATATAGTGCTATAATCTTCTTTGTCTAATAGCTGTAATTTTTTTTCTCATCTGAGGTTCAGATTGGAAAAAAATTCCAACTATTAAAAAAAAGATTATAGCACTATATTAGCTAAATTGCTCTACATTCGTTTTTTTCGAATATTCACTATATTGCTATATATTCTTGTTTTAGAATATTACGAATATTTGAAAAAACTAATATATTCGATTATAGTGCTATGACTCATTGGCCCACAAGCAAGAAGCAGGGAGGAATCATGTTTTTACTCGGCAATTGAAAAATTTGCATTACGAAAATTCGCATATTACGCGATCGTTAACTTTTTCGAGTAAAAAAAATCATAGAATATAACGAATATTCGAATTTGCAAATATTCAACGAATATTCTACAAAATATTTGCGAAATATCGTGAATTCGAATATGACCTCTGCAGCTCATCACTACTGATGACAAGACATGGGTGGTTTGCCAGCTGTGTAGTCAGAGCCTGAAGCGAGGCATAAATGTTCTAAACCTGAGCATCACCTGCATTACCAGGCATCTAGCTGCAAAGCACGAGCTACAGTGGAGTAGTCACCTGAAAAACCACCAATAATCTGAGGCTCCTCCTGCTCCCTCTTCTGCTGTGGTCTGTCTCTTCCTACACCTCTGGAGCGACAGGGCCACCTGGCACCCCTCAATGTGAGGATGTGACAGCAACACCACTACCAGTGTCACTGAGCATTTGGACACTGTCCCATGAAAGCGTTCAACTGTCCATCTGTTGCAGGCGCAGCACTATAAAGTGCCTTTTGCGCTGTGGCATTGGAAGAATTTTGATATTTCTGACTTTTAGTCTAACCAGACTGTCTATTACTCTGTAATTCCTCTAGCACCGTTCTATGGAAACAGTAGGTTTAAAGAGCACACCAAATGCTTAAAATAACTTCTTTATAAACTTCAACTTTTCTCTATATATAACACTGCCACCTTCGCAGATGATAGTCCATGTACAAAACACGTTCTTAAAAGATATCACAAAATGGCGGTATGCATAAGATGGTGGTTCAACTGTTCAATCTTGTCATTCAACATAAAATGGTGGATATATTTCTCTCTTCAGTATCTGTATAGGGTTGAGCGAACCCGAACTGTAAAGTAAAATATTTTTGGACCCCGGACCCGAACCCGAACATTTCCGTAAAAGTTCGGGTTCGGCGCTTTCTTGGCACTTTTTGAAAGGCTGCACAGCCAATCAACAAGCGGTTAACTGTCTGACCTTAGAAGCCATCACAGCCATGCCTACTAATGGCATGGCTGTGATTGGCCAGAGCAGCATGTGACCCAGGCTCTATATAAGCTTGAGTCACATAGCGCTGCACGTCACTCTGCTGTTACAAGTGTAGCGAGAGGATGCTGCTGGACTTGTGATTTCAGGGAGAGAATCTAACTCTGTGATCTACAGAGAAATAGTTGTGTGGGTGCAGGGCACAATTGTTTCACCCTGCCCTAAAGCCATTAACCAAAAAAAAAAAAAAACTTTTATAATTCTGTTAGTTAGGTGGGTGGCGGCGGTGGCCATTTTATGCAAGCTCAGTGCACCAGCACTGCATCTGAGCTTTTGGGACATTGCAAATCATAATTTTTTTGGGCAAACTACAACATCTGGATTAGTCAGTGTGCAATTTAAGCTAGAAATACACCCATAATTTTCTGGAATTTAAAAAACACACTTTTTTCTTGACAAAAAACACTATTTTCAGGCCTTGCAAATTACAGGCTTATATACTGCTGTCAAATTCAGTTGTTAAATAAAGACTCGTTTGGGCACAAAAAATTTAGTTGGCAGACTTTGATGCAGATGTCATTGTGAGATACACCCTTAATACATTTGGGTTACATTCAGAGATTTTAAATACCACCATTTGGTGCACCAATATTGAATTCAGGCCTACACTGGTTCAGGCCGTTTGAGATACACCCTCTACATACAGGGGTTTGATTCAGGGATTTGAAATACAGCCATTTGAAATATAGCCATTTTATGCAAAGAAATATTTAATTTAGGCCTACACTGGTTCAAGCCCTGTGAGATACTCCCTCTACATACAGGGGTTTGATTCAGGGATTTGAAATACAGCCATTTGAAATATAGCCATTTTATGCAAAGAAATATTTAATTTAGGCCTACACTGGTTCAAGCCCTGTGAGATACTCCCTCTACATACAGGGGTTTAATTCAGGGATTTGAAATATGGCCATTTTGTGCAAAGAAATATTTAATTTAGGCCTACACTGGTTCAGGCCCTGTGAGATACTCCCTCTACATACAGGTGTTTGATTCAGGGATTTGAAATACAGCCATTTTGTGCAAAGAAATATTTAATTTAGGCCTACACTGGTTCAGGCCCGATGAGATACTCCTACATACAGGGGTTTGATTCAGGGATGTGAAATACAGCCATTTTGGGAAAAGAAATATTTAATTTAGGCCTACACTGGTTCAGTCCGTGTGAGATACACCCTTTACATACTGTCGTTCTATTCTACTATTAATTTAGGGCAAGATCCTAAATTAAAAAAATATGAGGAGAGCGTCAAATAAGGGACGTGGCCCAGGTCGTGGTGCTGCTGGTGGAGCTGCTGTTGCAGGGAGAGGGCGTGGTCGATCTGTGCCAGTTACACGCACAAGTGAAACCCCTTCCTCAGGTGCGAGTAAGTGACAAAACCTTCAGCGGTATTTGGTCGGGCCTAATGCTGCTCTACGAATGGTGAGGCCAGAACAAGTACAGGCGATATTAGATTGGGTTGCTGACAGTGGATCCAGTTCCTTCACATTGTCTCCCACCCAGTCGCCTGCTGAAAGACCACAGTTGGCACCTGCAGCCGATGTCCATCAGTCTTTCACCTCACCCCCTTGCAAATCAGCCAAGCAGTCTGAGCCCCAAGTCATGCAGCAGTCTCTTCTCCTTTTTGATGACTCTGTTAGCAGGGTTTCCCAGGGCCATCTGCAATGAGCAGGACCGTGGTACGGTTACACGGACGCCAAATTATGCAGTGGGTCCGGATATGGGTATATAAGTCTATAGTTTGTGACGCCAATTGCAGCGTGCGCAGGGTACAGTCTCAGGGCCCTTTAAGGTGTTGCAACTCACGTACCAGGTGAGGAATGCCAGAGTGGTGTAATGTCTGTGTTATAGTGGCAATAGTGTCAACGGTGTCTCCTACCTTGGTACGGCTGGACTCCTGGATCCTGGCTCACTTGCAATAAATGAGTGTTTTGCTAGTAGGAGTAATTGAGGAACTTTGTAGTAATGAATGAGATCCAGACTTGAAATATAATTCAACTTGTCTTTACTGGAGGCAGCAATAATCCATATGAGTTACAGCAATAGTCTTGGGTCCCAGCAGGTATTGGCAATGTATGGCAGGGATCAATATCTCTTCTGCTTCTATCATGTGCCTGGAGAATATGGCAGGAATAGTTCTTCTGCTCTGTCTATCTTCTGCTGTGTATGGGACTGACTATCTGAGGAGGAATTTGGCTCCTCCTGGTCTCTGGATGTTACTCACAGTTAGCTCACAGGGAATGGTTCTTCCTGGAGATCTGGAGGTGGCTGCTTGCTTGTCAACCAGCTGAGGCTGAAAGCTCAGACTGGGGATGAAGATCTTTGGTCTCAGCCGAGACGAGATTCTGGTCTGGGATCCCTAGAACTCGGAGCTCCTACCAGCACAGCCTTCCCCTAGCTGGGGTGGCTGCCACACTAACTATAACTTCCTTTCCTCCCCATGAGACAGGACATGGGCCAGCTCGTAGAGGGGGAGCTAAACTGTAATGTACTATTCCAGTTTAGAAACACTAAACTGACACTAAGGCCCTGCTAACACATTGCTGCCACCTGCTGGTGTACATGGAAATTACAGAAAATACATGTAACAGGCTTAGAAAATGCACATTTGTGGGGGAGTATTATGTAAAATCACATTAGATGACAAGGCACATGTCACCAACAAAAAGTAGCGGGTAAAAAGAGTTTAGTAACATAACTTTGGGATGTTACACATCCACCTAGCCCTGTCCCAGAAGTGGAAAAGATTGAGTGCACTGATGCCCAACCACTTATCTTTCAAGATGAGTACATGGGAGGACCATCACAGCACGTCTCGGATGATGACGAAACACAGGTGAAAACTGCTGGGGCTTTCGAAAGTGTGCAGACCAACAAGGAAGGCAGGGGTGAAGACTGGGTGGAAGATGATGTAGAGGATGATGAGGTCCTCGACCCCACATGGAATCAAGGTCATGCGAGTGACCTATGTAGTTCGGAGGAAGAGGCGGTGGTCGCACAGAGCCACCAGCACAGCAGAAGAGGGAGTAGGGTGCAAAAGCGGAGCGGTCGTCCTCTAAACAGTACACCTCTAACTGCCCACCGCAGCAAGGGACCGAGCACACCAAAGCCAGCTCCAAGGAGTTACCTGGCGTGGCAGTTCTCCAGACAATGTGCTGACGACAAGACACGAGTGGTTTGCACGCTGTGCAATCAAAGCCTGAAGCGAGGCATAAATGTTCTCAACCTGAGCGCAACCTGCATGACCAGGCATTTAAGTGCAAAGCACGAGCTGCAGTGGAGTAGACACCTCAAAAACCAAGAAAAGTCTCTGGCTCCTCTTGCTTCCTCTTCTGCTGCAGTCGCGGCCTCTTAATCCACCTCTGGAGTGACAGTGCCACCTGGCACCCCGCAAACAGAGGATCTGCCAGCAACACCAAGACCTGGGTCACCAAGCTTCTCCACAATGTCCCATGGAAGCATTCAACTCTCCATATGTCAAACACTTGCCTCCTGCTGCTTCCTTTTCCTACTCTGCTTCCTCATCCTCTACCAGCTCCTCATCCGGTCAGCGTAACACCTTCACCACCAACTTCAGCACAGCCAGGGGTAAACGACAGCAGGCAGTTTTAAAATGTATCTGTTTGGGGGACAAACCCCACACCGCGCAGGAGCTGTGGACGGGTCTTGAACAACAGACCGATGAGTGGTTTGTGTCAGTCAGCCTCAAGCCCGGCCTGGTGGTGTGTGATAATGGGCGAAATCTCGTAGCAGTTCTGGGACTAGCCGGTTTGACGCACATCCCTTGCCTGGCGCATGTGCGGAATTTGGTGGTGCAGAGATTTCTTAAAAATTACCCCGACATGTCAGAGCTGCTGCATAAAGTGGGGGCCGTCTGTGCGCGCTTTCGGCGTTCTCACCCTGCTACTGCTTTCCTGTCAGCGCTGCAGCGTAACTTCGGCCTTCCCGCTCACCGCCTCATATGCGACGTGCCCACAAGGTCAAACTCCACCTTGCACATGCTGGCCAGACTGTGCGAGCAGCAGCAGGCGATAGTGGAGTTTCAGCTGCAGCACGCACGGGTGAGTCGCTCTGCGGAACAGCACCACTTCACCACCAATGACTGGGCCTCCATGCGAGACCTGTGTTCCTTGTTGCTCTGTTTCGAGTACTCCACCAAAATGGCCAGTGCCGATAACGCAGTTCTTAGCGTTACTATCCCACTTCTATGCCTCCTTGAAAAAACGCTCCTGGTGATGATGGAAGAGGATGTGCCACAGGAGGAGGAAGAGGGATCATTTTGTAGGGTTTCCGGCCAGTCATTCCCAAGTGGCTCGAGGGTGGGTTCCTGCACCCTTAAACCCAAGGTACACAATTGTCCAGCCAGGACAAAGTTCTGGAGGATGAGGAGGAGGAGATGGAGTAGGAGGAACCATGTTCACAGCAGGGTGGCACCCAGACCAGCTCATGGCCATCACTGGTGCGTGGATGGGGGGATACAGAGGACACAGACGATACAGCTCCCACAGAGGACAGCTTTTCGTTGCCTCTGGGCAGCCTGGCACACATGAGCGATTACATGCTGCAGTGTCTCCGCAACGACCGCTGAGTTGCCCACATTCTAACTTGTGCTGATTACTGGGTGGCCACGCTGCTGGATCCCCGTTACAAGGACAATGTACCGTCCTTAATTCCCTCACTGGAGCGTGATCTTAAGATGCGAGTACAAGCGCACACTTGTAGACGCGCTACTGGTGGCATTCCCACCTGACAGCGGGGGCACAGTGGAAGCACAAGGTGAAGGCAGAGGAAGAGGTCGCCAACGCAGCAGGGGCACCGCCAGCGACTCAGAAGGCAGGGTTAGCATGGCCGAAATGTGTAAAAGCTTTGTCAGCACGCCACATCAACCAGCACCACCAGCTGATATGGAACGTCTTGGCAGGAGGCAGCATTTCACCAACATGGTGGAGCAGTATGTGTGCACACGCCTACACGTACTGAATGACGGGTCTGCCCCCTTCAACTTCTGGGTCTCCAAATTGGACACATGGCCTGAGCTTGCCCTTTACGCCTTGGAGGTGCTGGCCTGCCCTGCAGCCAGTGTATTATCTGAACGTGTGTTTAGCACGGCAGGGGCATCATCACAGACAAGCGCAGCCGCATGTCCACAGCCAATGTGTACAAGCTCACGTTCATTAAAATGAACCAGGCATGGACCCCTCAATACCTGTCAGTACCTTGTGCAGAATAGACATGTATACCGGCACTAAGCAGCCATTGTTATACTGCAGCGCAATTGCTCATGTTTGTATTTTGGATATTTCACACTCTTTTGGAGTGTACCTTAATTTTACAAAAATAAATAAAAACCAAAAACCTGTGTTGGCTACTCGTCCTCCTCCACCGCCTCTTCCACCTACTCCGCTACGTCCACCTCCTCCTCAAACTCCTACTCCATATGGAACTCCACCTCATAAATAAAACATTTTAATTTTTATTTTATTTTTTTGGTTTTCAAAATACTTTATTGAAGTCAGTAAGATATAACAAGTGGAGGTTGTAACCTCACAATTAAGGATACACAAAATAAAATAGTAACAGTGACGTCACAGTATACAATGACAGGCAAATGTGTTGGTTTCATTACAAGTTTGCATATCCTGTCAACAAAGCTTCTTGAATATTAAAAGATGATATTGTGTTCAGGATTGGGTTGGTATGGGTGCAGAAGGCTGATTACTTGCACGGATTTAGGATATAAAGCTCAATTGGGTCAAAAATACCAAAATGTGAAGGGTTTATGACTTCAGAACATATAGAATAGAGATCCTGAGATTAAAGATGGAATTGTGATAAATCGTTGAGACTTCTGAACGCCTTCCAATCCTTCCACACTCCCATGAAACTTTGAAAGTTTCTTAATTCCTAAGAGGAAATTTCTTCAAATCTGTGGATTTGGTCTACTTTTAGAAGCCATTGTTCAATGGATGGGGTTTCTGTAAAAAGCCATAGTCTCGGAATGAGAAATCTGGCAGCTGCAATCAAATGCTTAAAAAGATCCATGTTAGTGATCTTCTGTCCAGATGGGAGTACGTTCAGGAGTGCTATTTCTGGAGAAGGAACTAGGTCTGCTCCACATATGTGATTGGCTATATGAAATATTTTCTCCCACCACCTAAGGAGGTTAGGGCAATTCCACCATATGTGAGTGAAGGAGCCTCTGTCTGACAAACATCTCCAGCATCTATCGCAACCAGACGATGAGTATCTGGAGACAATATCTGGGGTCTTGTACCATCTAGTCATGATCTTATAACCGTTCTCTTGGATACGAACGCATCTAGATGATTTATGTGGAGATTGTAGTATGGTGACAATTTCTTTACTAGTAAAGGTTCGGTTTAGATCTTTCTCCCATAGGCCAATGAATGAAGGTAAAACATTAGAGGTATGGGATCTAAATCTACTGTATAACTGCAATATAATCTTTTTGGGACATAGTGAGCTATCTATCAGGCTCTCAAACCATGTTAGAGGTCTTATTAAGTCTCCCATAGAGATGTGTAAGGACAGGTATGTCTTGATAAAGTATATTGGGTTATTAAGTATACGGGAGGGAGGGATTGCAAGACTCTCTCTCAGTTTATTTAATGATAGAGAAATATTGTCGATGAGTAGGTCTCTCAAACTAATATCAGAGTCTCTAAGATGTGTGGGTAGACTGTCTTGTAGTACTTTAGGGGCAGTTCGTATAATATCACCAAGCTGGAGGAGAGGCGAGGGGAAAGGATCATGTAGGTAGGTAGATTGGAACCATTTCCAGGCGTTATAAGTGGCCTTAATTATAGGGGTTACATCTGAGGGAAAAGGAGGTAGGCTTTTGTATCCTAGCAAGTTTTTTATTTTTTTTAACGTGTTCTATTTTATATCATTTCACTACTTTGTCATTAACATTTTCCGGGGAAATTAACTAATTTTTGGGTGTATAGGACCACTGCTATACCTAGTAGGCCGGTTAAAAAAACAAATAGAAAATTGTCATTTACATTTTCGGGTGAAATTCACAAATTTTTGGATGTATAGTACCACTGCTATACCTAGTAGTAGACAGGTTAAACAAAAAATAATAATTGTCAGTTATATATTCTTTTTTTGGTGTGATGTAACACTCTTATACCTAGTAGAGCGAAAAGAAAAAAAAAATTGTCTGTTACATTTTCTAGTGAAATTCACCAATTTTTAGGTCATGAACATCACTGGGCCGTGCGACATGGTGGGGCAGTAAGTGTGCACACGCCTACACGAACTGACTGACAGGGGTCGGCCCCTGCAACTTCTGGGTCTCCAAATTGGGCACATGGCCTGAGCTTGACCTTTACCCCTTGGAGGTGCTGGCCTGCCCTGCAGCCAGTGTATTGTCTTAACGTGTGTTTAGCACGACTGGGCGGTTATATTTCCCAATGTTTTGGGGTGTACCCTAATTTAAAAAAATAAAAAAATGTTTTTTAACCAAAAAGCAGTGTAGGCTACCTCCTCCACCTACACCGCCACATCCACCGCCTCCTCAACCTCCTACTCCATATGGACCTGGCCCTTCTAGATCAAGATAATATTTTTTTTATTTTTACGTATTTTAAGTCATTTCCCTATCCAGATTTGTTTGCAGAGCACTTGCCATGCTCTTAACCACATTTTGCTGGCATTTGCAGCCCTCTAGCCCTTTCCATGACATTTTTACAGCCATTTTAGTGCTCAAAAGTTCGGGTCCCCATTGACTTCAATGGGGTTCGGGTTCGGGGTCAAGTTCGGTCCTGAACTCGAACTTTTTTCCGAAGTTCTGTCAAACCTGAACATCCAGGTGTCCGCTCAACTCTATATCTGTACTGTCACTTTAAGTTATTTAAGCACTTTATGATCTCTCTGAGAGGTATATCTGAGATTTAACAGTTTTACTGGCTAAACTGGGTTTGCAGTTTGCATTAACTATGTATGATCTGGTATGGTTGTATGCAATTTGGATTGCAATATGGAATTTTAATTTGGATTGTGAACTTTGTAGTTTGCAATTAAAGCCTGCAATTTGTAGCTTGCAATTTGAATTTGCAATTTGAATTTGGTGGAACTGTAAGTAAACACATATATAACTGGTTCAGTATACAGTTCTAATCACCATACTAACAATATAAACATTATATAACTGTTCTAAATACCTATTTTGGCCTCTTGTTCCCATAAAACTGGACTCTGACTGGAACTGTGTGTCTGTTCAGCTCTTCTCTCTGGTGAGTAATGATTCAAGCTAGGGGAATTGCCAGACAGGCTCTGTGTGAGGCTGGCTGTGATTGGTGAATACTCTTGCTGTGTGAGAAGCTGGCTGTGATTGGTCTAGACTTCTGCCCAGCAACAACAGATTAACACTATGCTTTCTGTTGTTTCTGCTGTGTCACTGAGTTTACCCTTCATTACAAAATGAATCTTAAAGGCATATTATCTTTTTCTGCTTCTGTGAACACAAAATATAACAGTTATATGACATCCAAAACATGATGTCACAGTAAATAACTCTGCTTTTGTCTTTAACACATAAACATAGGAACTGTATTAAGGCTATTGGCAGGTCTAGCTGTATACACCTATAAGCTATACTAGCAACCTAGGACAGGTCTTAGCTGGCCAGCTACACTCCCACCAAAATTACCTATAATTCTATAATTTTCCATCAGGTTCTCAACTTCCAAGTGTCTTTTATCACTCTCAAGTAGAACAACTAACTTCAGTATAGGACGTTCCAACTTGAGTGGAGTAGTGAGACGTTTTCCTTTTTTGTCAAGTTTGGAGTCTCCTATTTGTAACAACACTCTTCTTACTAGTTTGTCTTCATCCTTTTGAACTTCTAGAACTTTGACTTCTAGCTAAATCTTCTTCTTTTACTAACACTATGTCACCAACTTGGACATTTATTCTGGGTGTTTGCCATTTACTTCTTAGCATAAGATTGGCTAAGTACTCTTTCCTCCATCTATTCCAAAACTGTTCTGATAGATATTGAACTCTTCGCCATCTCCTTCTGGCATATAAATCCTCTTTGGTGAACTAGCCAGGCGGTGGCTGTATGTAATCCGACTTAAGGTGAAGTAGATGGTTGGGAGTTAAAGGGTCCAAACTTGTTGGATCGTTGATGTTATCAACTGTAAGCGGACGACTGTTAACAATAGACATTACTTCATAGAATAGGGTCCTAAGTAGGGATGAGCGAACCCGAACATTTTCGTAAAAGTCTGGGTTCGGGTTCAGTGTTCGGCGCTTTCTTGGCGCTTTTTGAAAGGCTGCAAAGCAGCCAATCAACAAGCATCATACTACTTGCCCCAAGAGGCCATCACAGCCTTGCCTACTATTGGCATAGCTGTGATTGGCCAGTGCAGCATGTGACCCAGCCTCTATATAAGCTTGGGTCACGTAGCGCTGCATGTGACTCTGCTGATACAAGCGTAGGGAGAGGTTGCAGCTGCGACGTTAGGGCGAAATTAGGCAGATTAACTCCTCCAAAAGACTTCATTCAGTGATCGATCTCCAGCTGTGGATCATTGAAGTGCTGATATTGAATTGCTTACTTTTTTTAGGCTGCCCAGAGCGTTTTTATATCACTTTTTTCTGGGGTGATCGGTGGCCATTTTGTGGCTTGTGGTGTGCGCCAGCACAAGCTACCACCAAGTGCATTTAACCATCAATAGTGATGTTATTTTTTGCTATATCCTACATCAGGTGCAGGCTGAGCCTGTGTCACCCAAGTGCATTTAACCATCAATAGTGTGGTTATTTTTTGGCCATATACTACATCAGATGCAGGCTGAGCCTGTGTCACCCAAGTGCATTTAACCATCAATAGTGTGGTTATTTTTTGCTATATCCTACATCAGGGTCAAGCTTTCATCAAGTGCATTTAACCATCAATAGTGTGGTTATTTTTTGGCCATATACTACATCAGGTGCAGGCTGAGCCTGTGTCACCCAAGTGCATTTAACCATCAATAGTGTGGTTATTTTTTGGCCATATACTACATCAGGGGCAAGTTGAGCCTGTCACCCAGCGCCTAAAAAATAGGCCTGACATTTATATTCCTCCAAATCAGTACTGTTTTAGCTGGTCAAGTTATTTTTAGTGACCGTAAAAGCACAGTTTTTGTTCTGGGTTGAAAAACAATTCCCAAATTTGCCATTCTCAAAATTAGTAGTTTCTGCTATATCAGGCCTACTTTAAATCTATCCCTAAAAGGGTATATTAGATTCAAGGTGCTGATAGGGTCATTCTGAAAAACTTAACACACACGCTACAGTGCAGATACAAGTCTAATTCTGTGATTAAACGTATACCTGTCACACAGCGCCTAGAAAATAGGCCTGACATTTATATTCCTCCAAATCAGTACTGTTTTAGCTGGTCAAGTTATTTTTAGTGACCGTAAAAGCACAGTTTTTGTTCTGGGTTGAAAAACAATTCCCAAATTTGCCATTCTCAAAATTAGTAGTTTCTGCTATATCAGGCCTACTTTAAATCTATCCCTAAAAGGGTATATTAGATTCAAGGTGCTGATAGGGTCATTCTGAAAAACTTAACACACACGCTACAGTGCAGATACAAGTCTAATTCTGTGATTAAACGTATACCTGTCACACAGCGCCTAGAAAATAGGCCTGACATTTATATTCCTCCAAATCAGTACTGTTTTAGCTGGTCAAATTATTTTTAGTGACCGTAAAAGCACAGTTTTTGTTCTGGGTTGAAAAACAATTCCCAAATTTGCCATTCTCAAAATTAGTAGTTTCTGCTATATCAGGCCTACTTTAAATCTATCCCTAAAAGGGTATATTAGATTCAAGGTGCTGATAGGGTCATTCAGAAAAACTTAACACACACGCTACAGTGCAGATACAAGTCTAATTCTGTGATTAAACGTATACCTGTCACACAGCGCCTAAAAAATAGGCCTGACATTTATATTCCTCCAAATCAGTACTGTTTTAGCTGGTCAAGTTATTTTTAGTGACCGTAAAAGCACAGTTTTTGTTCTGGGTTGAAAAACAATTCCCAAATTTGCCATTCTCAAAATTAGTAGTTTCTGCTATATCAGGCCTACTTTAAATCTATCCCTAAAAGGGTATATTAGATTCAAGGTGCTGATAGGGTCATTCAGAAAAACTTAACACACACGCTACAGTGCAGATACAAGTCTAATTCTGTGATTAAACGTATACCTGTCACACAGCGCCTAAAAAATAGGCCTGACATTTATATTCCTCCAAATCAGTACTGTTTTAGCTGGTCAAGTTATTTTTATTGACCGTAAAAGCACAGTTTTTGTTCTGGGTTGAAAAACAATTCCCAAATTTTCCATTCTCAAAATTAGTAGTTTCTGCTATATCAGGCCTACTTTAAATCTATCCCTAAAAGGGTATATTAGATTCAAGGTGCTGATAGGGTCATTCTGAAAAACTTAACACACACGCTACAGTGCAGATACAAGTCTAATTCTGTGATTAAACGTATACCTGTCACACAGCGCCTAAAAAATAGGCCTGACATTTATATTCCTCCAAATCAGTACTGTTTT
The DNA here is from genome assembly GCF_905171765.1 of Bufo bufo. Lineage (NCBI taxonomy): Eukaryota > Metazoa > Chordata > Amphibia > Anura > Bufonidae > Bufo > Bufo bufo. The sequence continues at coordinate 64,482,233 of NC_053396.1, forward strand.
AGCTGGTCAAGTTATTTTTATTGACCGTAAAAGCACAGTTTTTGTTCTGGGTTGAAAAACAATTCCCAAATTTGCCATTCTCAAAATTAGTAGTTTCTGCTATATCAGGCCTACTTTAAATCTATCCCTAAAAGGGTATATTAGATTCAAGGTGCTGATAGGGTTAGGCCTCACATTTATATTCAGCTAAATCTGTCATTACTGGTGTGCCTGTATTAGTGTAATACGGTACCTAAATAGATAGCCAGACAGTGTTAGGTGTCTGTAAAAAAAGGCCTGAATTTTAATTCAATATATTGGGCAGAATAATATTTTTCTTATTGTGGTGAACGGTAACAATAAGGAAAACATCTAGTAAGGGACGCGGACGCGGACGTGGACATTGTCGTGGTGGTGTTAGTGGACCCTCTGGTGCTGGGAGAGGACGTGGCCGTTCTGCCACAGCCAATACGTCCTAGTGTACCAACTACCTCAGGTCCCAGTAGCCGCCAGAATTTACAGGGATATCTGGTGGGGCCCAATGCCGTTCAAAGGATGGCAAGGCCTGAGCAGGTACAGGCATTAGTCAATTGGGTGGCCGACAGTGCATCCAGCACGTTCACATTATCTCCCACCCAGTCTTCTGCAGAAAGCGCACAGATGGCGCATGAAAACCAAGCCCATCAGTCTGTCACATCACCCCCATGCATATCAGGGAAACTGTCTGAGCCTCAAGTTATGCAGCAGTCTCTTATGCTGTTTGAAGACTCTGCTGCCAGGGTTTCCCAAGGGCATCCACCTAGCCCTTCCCCAGGGGTGGAAGAGATAGAATGCACTAACGCACAACCACTTATGTTTCCTGACATGGGAATACCACCTCAGCACGTCTCTGATGATGACGAAACACAGGTGCCAACTGCTGCGTCTTTCTGCAGTGTGCAGACTGAACAGGAGGTGAGGGATCAAGACTGGGTGGAAGACGATGCAGGGGACGATGAGGTCCTAGACCCCACATGGAATGAAGGTCGTGCCACTGACTTTCACAGTTCGGAGGAAGAGGCAGTGGTGAGACCGAGCCAACAGCATAGCAAAAGAGGGAGCAGTGGTCAAAAGCAGAACACCCGCCGCCAAGAGACTCCGCCTGCTACTGACCGCCGCCATCTGGGACCAAGCACCCCAAAGGCAGCTTCAAGGAGTTCCCTGGCATGGCACTTCTTCAAACAATGTGCTGACGACAAGACCCGAGTGGTTTGCACGCTGTGCCATCAGAGCCTCAAGCGAGGCATTAACGTTCTGAACCTTAGCACAACCTGCATGACCAGGCACCTGCATGCAAAGCATGAACTGCAGTGGAGTAAACACCTTAAAAACAAGGAAGTCACTCAGGCTCCCCCTGCTACCTCTTCTGCTGCTGCCGCCTCGGCCTCTTCTGCTGCTGCCGCCTCGGCCTCTTCCTGCGCCTCTGGAGGAACGTTGGCACCTGCCGCCCAGCAAACATGGGATGTACCACCAACACCACCACCTGCGTCACCAAACATCTCAACCATGTCACACGGCAGCATTCAGCTCTCCATCTCACAAACATTTGAGAGAAAGCGTAAATTCCCACCTAGCCACCCTCAATCCCTGGCCCTGAATGCCAGCATTTCTAAACTACTGGCCTATGAAATGCTGTCATTCAGCCTGGTGGACACAGACAGCTTCAAACAGCTCATGTCGCTTGCTGTCCCACAGTATGTTGTTCCCAGCCGGCACTACTTCTCCAAGAGAGCCGTGCCTTCCCTGCACAACCAAGTATCCGATAAAATCAAGTGTGCACTGCGCAACACCATCTGTGGCAAGGTCCACCTAACCACAGATAAGTGGACCAGTAAGCATGGCCAGGGACGCTATATCTCCCTAACTGCACACTGGGTAAATGTAGTGGCGGCTGGGCCCCAGGCGGAGAGCTGTTTGGCGCACGTCCTTCCGCCGCCAAGGATCGCAGGGCAACATTCTTTGCCTCCTGTCTCCTCCTCCTCCTACTCAGCTTCCTCCTCCTCTTCTTCCACCTGCTCATCCAGTCAGCCACACACCTTCACCACCAACTTCAGCACAGCCCGGGGTAAACGTCAGCAGGCCGTTCTGAAACTCATATGTTTGGGGGACAGGCCCCACACCGCACAGGAGTTGTGGCGGGGTATAGAACAACAGACCGACGAGTGGTTGCTGCCGGTGAGCCTCAAGCCTGGCCTGGTGGTGTGCGATAATGGGCGAAATCTCGTTGCAGCTCTGGGACTACCTGGTTTGACGCACATCCCTTGCCTGGCGCATGTGCTGAATTTGGTGGTGCAGAAGTTCATTCACAACTACCCCGAAATGTCAGAGCTGCTGCATAAAGTGCGGGCCGTCTGTTCGCGCTTCCGGCGTTCACACCCTGCCGCTGCTCGCCTGTCTGCGCTACAGCGTAACTTCGGCCTTCCCGCTCACCGCCTCATATGCGACGTGTCCACCAGGTGGAACTCCACCTTGCACATGCTGGACAGACTGTGCGAGCAGCAGCAGGCCATAGTGGAGTTTCAGCTGCAGCACGCACTGGTCAGTCGCACTGCGAAACAGCACCACTTCACCACCAATGACTGGGCCTCCATGCAAGACCTGTGTGCCCTGTTGCGCTGTTTCGAGTACTCCACCAACATGGCCAGTGGCGATGACGCCCTTATCAGCGTTACAATACCACTTCTATGTCTCCTTGAGAAAACACTTAGGGCGATGATGGAAGAGGAGGTGGCCCAGGAGGAAGAGGGGTCATTTTTAGCACTTTCAGGCCAGTCTCTTCGAAGTGACTCAGAGGGAGGTTTTTTGCAACAGCAGAGGCCAGGTACAAATGTGGCCAGACAAGGCCCACTACTGGAGGACGAGGAGGACGAGGATGAGGAAGATGAGGAAGAGGTGGAGGTGGAGGAGGATGAGGATGAAGCAGGTTCACAGCGGGCTGGCACCCAACGCAGCTCGGGCCCATCACTGGTGCGTGGCTGGGGGGAAACGCAGGACGATGACGATACGCCTCCCACAGAGGACAGCTTGTCCTTACCTCTGGGCAGCCTGGCACACATGAGCGACTACATGCTGCAGTGCCTGCGCAACGACAGCAGAGTTGCCCACATTTTAACGTGCGCGGACTACTGGGTTGCCACCCTGCTGGATCCCCGGTACAAAGACAATGTGCCCACCTTACTTCCTACACTGGAGCGTAATAGGAAGATGCGCGAGTACAAGCACACGTTGGTAGACGCGCTACTGAGAACATTCCCAAATGTCACAGGGGAACCAGTGGAAGCCCAAGGCGAAGGCAGAGGAGGAGCAAGAAGTCGCCAACGCAGTTGTGTCACGGCCAGCTCCTCTGAGGGCAGGGTTAGCATGGCAGAGATGTGGAAAAGTTTTGTCACCACGCCACAGCTAACTGCACCACCACCTGATACGGAACGTGTTAGCAGGAGGCAACATTTCACTAACATGGTGGAACAGTACCTGTGCACACCCCTCCACGTACTGACTGATGGTTCGGCCCCATTCAACTTCTGGGTCTCCAAATTGTCCACGTGGCCAGAGCTAGCCTTTTATGCCTTGGAGGTGCTGGCCTGCCCGGCGGCCAGCGTTTTGTCTGAACGTGTATTCAGCACGGCAGGGGGCGTCATTACAGACAAACGCAGCCGCCTGTCTACAGCCAATGAGGACAAGCTGACGTTCATAAAAATGAACCAGGCATAGATCCCACAGGACCTGTCCATCCCTTGTGCAGATTAGACATTAACTACCTCCCCTTAACAATATATTATTGTACTCCGGGGAACTTCCTCATTCAATCCTATTTTTATTTTCATTTTACCATTATATTGCGGGGCAACCCAAAGTTGAATGAACCTCTCCTCTGTCTGGGTGCCGGGGCCTAAATATGTGACAGTGGCCTGTTCCAGTGGTGGGTGACGTGAAGCCTGATTTTCTGCTATGACATGAAGACTGATTCTGTGCTGACATGAAGCCAGATTCTCTGTTACGGGACCTCTCTCCTCTGTCTGGGTGCCGGGGCCTAAATATGTGACAGTGGCCTGTTCCAGTGGTGGGTGACGTGAAGCCTGATTCTCTGCTATGACATGAAGACTGATTCTGTGCTGACATGAAGCCAGATTCTCTGTTACGGGACCTCTCTCCTCTGTCTGGGTGCCGGGGCCTAAATATGTGACAGTGGCCTGTTCCAGTGGTGGGTGACGTGAAGCCTGATTCTCTGCTATGACATGAAGACTGATTCCGTGCTGACATGAAGCCAGATTCTCTGTTACGGGACCTCTCTCCTCTGCCTGGGTGCCTGGGCCTAAATATGTGACAGTGGCCTGTTCCAGTGGTGGGTGACGTGAAGCCTGATTCTCTGCTATGACATGAAGACTGATTCTCTGCTGACATGAAGCCAGATTCTCTGTTACGGGACCTCTCTCCTCTGTCTGGGTGCCGGGGCCTAAATATGTGACAGTGGCCTGTTCCAGTGGTGGGTGACGTGAAGCCTGATTCTCTGCTATGACATGAAGACTGATTCTGTGCTGAGATGAAGCCAGATTCTCTGTTACGGGACCTCTCTCCTCTGTCTGGGTGCCGGGGCCTAAATATGTGACAGTGGCCTGTTCCAGTGGTGGGTGACGTGAAGCCTGATTCTCTGCTATGACATGAAGACTGATTCTGTGCTGACATGAAGCCAGATTCTCTGTTACGGGACCTCTCTCCTCTGTCTGGGTGCCGGGGCCTAAATATGTGACAGTGGCCTGTTCCAGTGGTGGGTGACGTGAAGCCTGATTCTCTGCTATGACATGAAGACTGATTCTGTGCTGACATGAAGCCAGATTCTCTGTTACGGGACCTCTCTCCTCTGCCTGGGTGCCTGGGCCTAAATATGTGACAGTGGCCTGTTCCAGTGGTGGGTGACGTGAAGCCTGATTCTCTGCTATGACATGAAGACTGATTCTCTGCTGACATGAAGCCAGATTCTCTGTTACGGGACCTCTCTCCTCTGTCTGGGTGCCGGGGCCTAAATATGTGACAGTGCCCTGTTCCAGTGGTGGGTGACGTGAAGCCTGATTCTCTGCTATGACATGAAGACTGATTCTCTGCTGACATGAAGCCAGATTCTCTGTTACGGGACCTCTCTCCTCTGTCTGGGTGCCGGGGCCTAAATATGTGACAGTGGCCTGTTCCAGTGGTGGGTGACGTGAAGCCTGATTCTCTGCTATGACATGAAGACTGATTCTGTGCTGAGATGAAGCCAGATTCTCTGTTACGGGACCTCTCTCCTCTGTCTGGGTGCCGGGGCCTAAATATGTGACAGTGTCCTGTTCCAGTGGTGGGTGACGTGAAGCCTGATTCTCTGCTATGACATGAAGACTGATTCTGTGCTGACATGAAGTCAGATTCTCTGTTACGGGACCTCTCTCCTCTGCCTGGGTGCCTGGGCTTAAATATGTGACAGTGGCCTGTTCCAGTGGTGGGTGACGTGAAGCCTGATTCTCTGCTATGACATGAAGACTGATTCTCTGCTGACATGAAGCCAGATTCTCTGTTACGGGACCTCTCTCCTCTGTCTGGGTGCCGGGGCCTAAATATGTGACAGTGGCCTGTTCCAGTGGTGGGTGACGTGAAGCCTGATTCTCTGCTATGACATGAAGACTGATTCTGTGCTGACATGAAGCCAGATTCTCTGTTACGGGACCTCTCTCCTCTGTCTGGGTGCCGGGGCCTAAATATGTGACAGTGGCCTGTTCCAGTGGTGGGTGACGTGAAGCCTGATTCTCTGCTATGACATGAAGACTGATTCTGTGCTGACATGAAGCCAGATTCTCTGTTACGGGACCTCTCTCCTCTGCCTGGGTGCCTGGGCCTAAATATGTGACAGTGGCCTGTTCCAGTGGTGGGTGACGTGAAGCCTGATTCTCTGCTATGACATGAAGACTGATTCTCTGCTGACATGAAGCCAGATTCTCTGTTACGGGACCTCTCTCCTCTGTCTGGGTGCCGGGGCCTAAATATGTGACAGTGGCCTGTTCCAGTGGTGGGTGACGTGAAGCCTGATTCTCTGCTATGACATGAAGACTGATTCTGTGCTGACATGAAGCCAGATTCTCAGTTACGGGACCTCTCTCCTCTGCCTGGGTGCCTGGGCCTAAATATGTGACAGTGGCCTGTTCCAGTGGTGGGTGACGTGAAGCCTGATTCTCTGATATGACATAAAGACTGATTCTGTGCTGACATGAAGCCAGATTCTCTGTTACGGGACCTCTCTCCTCTGCCTGGGTGCCGGGACCTAAATATGTGACAGTGGCCTGTTCCAGTGGTGGGTGACGTGAAGCCTGATTCTCTGCTATGCAATGAAGACTGATTCTGTGCTGACATGAAGCCAGATTCTCTGTTACGGGACCTCTCTCCTCTGTCTGGGTGCCGGGGCCTAAATATGTGACAGTGGCCTGTTCCAGTGGTGGGTGACGTGAAGCCTGATTCTCTGCTATGACATGAAGACTGATTCTGTGCTGACATGAAGCCAGATTCTCTGTTACGGGACCTCTCTCCTCTGCCTGGGTGCCTGGGCCTAAATATGTGACAGTGGCCTGTTCCAGTGGTGGGTGACGTGAAGCCTGATTCTCTGCTATGACATGAAGACTGATTCTGTGCTGACATGAAGCCAGATTCTCTGTTACGGGACCTCTCTCCTCTGCCTGGGTGCCGGGACCTAAATATGTGACAGTGGCCTGTTCCAGTGGTGGGTGACGTGAAGCCTGATTCTCTGCTATGCAATGAAGACTGATTCTGTGCTGACATGAAGCCAGATTCTCTGTTACGGGACCTCTCTCCTCTGTCTGGGTGCCGGGGCCTAAATATGTGACAGTGGCCTGTTCCAGTGGTGGGTGACGTGAAGCCTGATTCTCTGCTATGACATGAAGACTGATTCTGTGCTGACATGAAGCCAGATTCTCTGTTACGGGACCTCTCTCCTCTGCCTGGGTGCCTGGGCCTAAATATGTGACAGTGGCCTGTTCCAGTGGTGGGTGACGTGAAGCCTGATTCTCTGCTATGACATGAAGACTGATTCTGTGCTGACATGAAGCCAGATTCTCTGCTATGGCATGAAGAGACTGATTCTCTGCTGACGTGAAGCCAGATTCTCTGCTATGGGACCTCTGTCCAATTGATATTGGTTAATTTTTATTTTTTTTATTTTTATTTTAATTCATTTCCCTATCCACATTTGTTTGCAGGGGATTTACCTACATGTTGCTGCCTTTTTCAGCCCTCTAGCTCTTTCCTGGGCTGTTTTACAGCCTTTTTAGTGCCGAAAAGTTCAGGTCCCCCTTGACTTCAATGGGGTTCGGGACGAATTTCGGGTCGGGTTCGGATCACGAACCCGAACATTTCCGGGAAGTTCGGCCGAACTTCTCGAACCCGAACATCCAGGTGTTCGCTCAACTCTAGTCCTAAGTGAAGCATCATCTATTCTTTCGGCGTTCTTTTTCAACACTGAACTTAACACATTTATCATAGTTTTGATTTGTCTTTCCCAAACTCCTCCTGTATGGCTTGAATGTGGAGCATTCATATGAAAATCACACTGTTTCTCTAACAAATACTCAGTTACTTTTTATTTATCGATCTCTTTTAGAGCTTTCTTCAATTCATTCTTTGCTCCGACAAAATTAGATCCTTAGTTAGATCTAAGCTCTCTGACGGTACCTCTAATGGCTATGAAACCTCTTAAGGCATTGATAAATGCATCAGATGACATATCTTCTAACATTTCCAGGTGAATTGTTCTGTAGCTTAGACATGTAAATATTAGTCCATATCTCTTGTACTCCTTGCGGTTCTGTTCATCCTGAAAGTTGATCCAGAGGAAGGCAAAAAAAAAAAAACTGAGGTAGAAGCCAATTTTCCCCACTTTAGGGGAATAAAAAATTCCTTCCCGACTCCAATCAGGCAATCAGAATGACTCCCTGGATCAATGACCCCTCTCTAGTAGCTATAGCCTGTAATATTATTACACTTCAGAAATACATCCAGGCCCCTCTTGAATTCCTTTATTGTACTCACCATCACCATCTCCTCAGGCAGAGAGTTCCATAGTCTCACTGCTCTTTCTGTAAAGAATCCTCTTCTATGTTTGTGTTCAAACCTTCTTTCATCTAGACACAGAGGATGTCCCCTCATCACAGTCACAGTCCTGGGGATAAATAGATGATGGGATAGATCTCTGTACTAACCCCTGATATATTTATACATAGTAATTAGATCTCCCCTCAGTCGTCTTTTTTCTAAAGTGAATAACCCTAATTTTGATCTTTCAGGGTACTGTAGTTGCCCCATTCCAGTTATTACTTTAGTTGCCCTCCTCTGGACCCTCTCCAGCTCTATGTCTGCCTTGTTCACAGGAGCCCAGAACTGTACACAGTACTCCATGTGTGGTCTGACTAGCGAAATTTAGTGATGAGCGGCAGGGGTCATATTTGAATTCGCGATATTTCGCGAATGTTTTGTAGAATATTCTTCGAATTTTCGCTATATTCTACAATTTTTTTTTTACTTGAAAAATCGGCAAGGTAATGATCTCGTAATATGCGAATTTTCATCATTCGAATTTTATCGCGATTTTTTTCAATTGCCGAGTAAAAACATGATTCCTCCCTGCTTCTTGCTTGTGAGCCAATGAGTAGAGTTGAGCGGACATCTGGATGTTCGTGTTCGACGGGTTCGGCTGAACTTCACTAAAAAGTTCGAGTTCGGGACCCGAACTTGACCACGAACCCCATTGGTTCAATGGGGACCCGAACTTTTGAGCACTAAAATGGCTGTAAAAATGTCATGGAAAGGGCTAGAGGGCTGCAAATGGCATCGAAATGTTAAGAGCATGGTAAGTGCTCTGCAATCAAAAGTGGATAGGGAAATAAATAACATAAAATACGTAAAAAGAAAAAATTATAATTGTGATCTAGGAGGACGAGTTCCATATGGAGTAGGAGGTTGAGGAGGCAGTGGATGTGGCGGTGTAGGTGGAAGCGGCGGTGGAGAATTAGGAGGAGGAGGTAGCCTACACAGTTTATTGGTTTTAAATTTATTTTTATTTTTTTAAATTGGGGTACAACCCGAAACATTGGGAAATATAACCTGTGATAACCCCCTCCAGTCGTGCTAAACACACATTCAGACAATACACTGGCTGCAGGCCAGGCCAGCACCTCCAAGGCATAAAGGGCAAGCTCAGGCCATGTGCCCAATTTGGAGACCCAGAAGTTGCAGGGGCTGACCCATGTCAGTCAATTCATGTAGGCGTGTGCTCATATACTGTCCCACCATGTCGCACGTCCCCGTGATGTTCACGATCCAATTGGATATCTGCTCTATCAACTTTTAATGCTCTTTTCTGCGCCTACCATGTTTATTACGGTTATCTGTGAATCAGGGTTCCACGCCAGAGAGGGAGCATGAGAAAGAGAGACCACATCCAAGGGAGATAAATGGATTAAATTTTTTTGGGATCAAGCGGAAATATGGAAAAAGTTATTGAGGCGCAAATGTTGGACAAATTACTGAAGTGCAAATGTGGGACAAATTATTAAAGCGCTAATGTGGGACAACTTGTTAAAGTTTAAGCATTGAATGAAAGGAGGTGGCGTGCATCAATTAAAGAATTTCTTAAATTTTATTCCCTGTCACCTATGCAGAGCAAGGGTTTCTATCCGGCAAAATGTTACCTGCCGATGTAACAGACGATTTTTTATTTTATTTATGTTCCTGTCACCTATGCAGAAGTGTCCCCGTGACGTCCACCATCCATTTGGATATCTTCTCTATCAACTTCCGATGTTCTTTTCTGAGTCTACCATGTTGATCACGGTTATCGGCGAATCAGGGTTCCACGCCGGAGAGGGTGCGTGAGAAAGAGAGACCACATCCAAGGGAGATAAATGGATAAAAAAAAAAATTGATCGAGCGGAAATATGGGAAAAGTTATTGAGGAGCAAATGTGGGACAACTTGTTAAAGTTAAGCATTGACTGAAAGGAGGTGGCGAGCATCAAAGAATAATTTCTGAAATTTTATTCCCTGTCACCTATGCAGAGCAGGAGTTTATTCACGTTTATTCAAAATTGTAAAATGTCAACCCAAGAATGTAACAGAAAAATTACTGAAATTTATTAACCTGTCTACTTGGTAGAGCAGGGGTCTATGACAGAAAAAAATTGTTTATTGTCACCCGAAAATGTAAAAGAAAAATTATTGAAATTTATTAAGCTGTCAACTAGCTAGAGGAGGGGTATATTACACCCCAAAATTGGTGAATTTCACCTGAAAATGTAACAGACAAATTTGTGAAATGTTTTTACCTGTCTACTAGGTATAGCAGTGGTACATCACTCCCAAAAATTGGTGAATTTCACCCGAATATGTAACAGACAAATTTCATATATTTTTTTTACCGGTCTACTAGGTATAGCAGTGGTACATCAAACCTAAAAATTGGTAAATTTCACCCGAAAATGTAACAAAGTAGTGAAATGACATAAAATAAAATACGTACAAATATAATAAAAAAATAATTTGATTTATGAGGTGGAGTTCCATATGGAGTAGGATTTTGAGGAGGCGGTGGACGTAGTGGTGTAGGTGGAAGCGGCGGTGGAGGAGGACGAGGTGGCCAACACTGGTTTTTGGTTTTAATTTTGAATTTAATTTTTAATTCGGGTACACTCCAAAAGAGTGTGAAATATCCAAAATACAAGAATAATCAATTGCACTGTAGTATAACAATGGCTGGTTAAAGCCGGTATACATGTCTATTCTGCACAAGGTATGGACAAGTCCTGTGGGATCCATGCCTGGTTCATTTTAATGAACGTGAGCTTGTCCACATTGGCTGTGGACAGGCGGCTGTTCTTGTCTGTGATGATGCCCCCTGACGTGCTAAACACATGTTCAGATAATACACTGGCTGCAGGGCAGGCCAGCACCTCCAAGGCGTAAAGGGCAAGCTCAGGCCACTGCCCAATTTGGAGACCCCGAAGTTGAAGGGGGCAGACCCGTCATTCAGTACGTGTAGGCGTGTGCACACATACTGCTCCACCATGTTGGTGAAATGCTGCCTCCTGCTAAGACGTTCCATATCAGCTGGTGGTGCTGGTTGTTGTGGCATGCTGACAAAGCTTTTCGACATTTCGGCCATGCTAACCCTGCCTTCTGAGGTGCTGGCGGTGCCCCTGCTGCGTTGGCGACCTCTTCCTTTGCCTTCGCCTTGTGCTTCCACTGTGCCCCCGCTGTCAGGTGGAAATGCCACTAGCAGCGCGTCTAACAGCATGCGTTTGTACTCGCGCATCTTATGATCATGCTTCAGTGACGGAATTAAGGATGGTACATTGTCCTTTTAACGGGGATCCAGCAGCGTGGCCACCCAGTAATCAGCACAAGTTAGAATGTGGGCAACTCGGCGGTCGTTGCGAAGACACTGCAGCATGTAATCGCTCAAGTGTGCCAGGCTGCCCACAGGCAACGAAAAGCTGTCCTCTGTGGGAGGTGTATCGTCTGTGTCCTCTGTATCCCCCCAGCCACGCACCAGTGATGGCCATGAGCTCGTCTGGGTGCCACCCTGCTGTTAAAAAGGTTCCTCCTCCTCCTCCATCTCCTCATCCTCCACCTCGTCATCCTCCAGAATTGTGCCCTGGCTGGACAATTGTGTACCTGGCGTTTGTGGGTGCAGGAACCCACCCTCGGAACCACTTGTGAATGACTGGCCGGAAACCCTACAAAATGATCCCTCTTCCTCCTCCTCCTGTGCCACATCCTCTTCCATCATCACCAGCCGCGTTTTTTCAAGGAGGCATAGAAGTGGGATAGTAACGCTGAGAACGGCGTTATCGGCACTGGCCATGTTGGTGGAGTACTCAAAACAGCGCAACAAGAAACACAGGTCTCGCATGGAGGCCAAGTCATTGGTGGTGAAGTGGTGCTGTTTCGCAGAGCGACTCACCCGTGCGTGCTGCAGCTGAAACTCCACTATCGCCTGCTGCTGCTCGCACAGTCTGGCAAGCATGTGCAAGGTGGAGTCCCACCTTGTGGGCACGTCGCATATGAGGCGGTGAGCGGGAAGGTCAAAGTTACGCTGCAGCACTGACAGGCGAGCAGCAGCAGGGTGAGAAAGCGCGCACATTATGCAGCAGCTCTGACATATCGGGGTAATTTTTAAGGAATCTCTGCACCACCAAATTCAGCACATGCGCCAGGCAAGGGATGTGCGTCAAACCGGCTAGCAGTCACTACCAGGCCGGGCTTGAGGCTCACTGGCACCAACCACTCATCGGTCCTGCGCGGTGTGGGTTTTTTCCCCCAAACAGATAAGTTTTAAAACTGCCTGCTGTCGTTTACCCCTGGCTGTGCTGAAGTTGGTGGTGAAGGTGTTACGCTGACCAGATGAGGAGCCGGTAGAGGATGAGGAAGCGGAGTAGGAGGAGGAAGCAACAGGAGGCAAACTGAAGCGCCCTGCAATCCTCGGTGGTGGAAGGACATGCGCCAAACTGCTATCCGCCTCAGGCCCAGCCGCCACTGCATTTACCCAGTGTGCTGTTTTGGAGATATAACATCCCTGACCGTGCTTTCTGGTCCACATATCCGTAGTGAGGTGCACTTTGCCACAGATGTCGTTGCGCAGTGCACACCTGATTTTGTTCCCCACTTGATTGTGCAGGGAAGGGATGGCTTGCCTGGAAAAGTAGTGGCGGCTGGGCACGACGTACTGTGGAACAGCCACCGCCATAAGGCCTTTAAAACTCTCTGTCTCCACCAGACGGAATGACAGCATTTCAAAGGCCAGTAATTTAGAAATGCAGGCATTTAGGGCTAGGGATTGCGGGTGGGTAGAGGGGTACTTCCTCTTCCTCTCCAGCGTTTGGGATATGGAGAGCTGAACGCTTCCGTGGGACATTGTGGAGATGCTTGGTGACCCAGGTGTTGGTGTTGCTGGCAGATCCTCTGTTTGCGGGGTGCCAGGTGGCACAGTCACTCCAATGGTGGATGAAGAGGCCGCGACTGCAGCAGAAGAGGAAGCAGGAGGAGCTAGAGACCTTTCTTGGTTTTTGAGGTGTCTACTCCACTGCAGCTCGTGCTTTGCACTTAAATTCCTTGTCATGCAGGTTGTGCTCAGGTTGAGAACGTTTATGCTTCGCTTCAGGCTCTGATTGCACAACATGCAAATCACTTGTGCCTTGTCAGCACATTGTCTGAAGAACTGCCATGCCAGGGAACTCCTTGGAGCTGGCTTTTGTGTGCTCCGTCCCTTGCTGTGGTGGGCAGTAGCAGGCGTACTGTCTACAGGATGGCCGCTCCGCTTTTGCACCCTGCTTCCTCTTCTGCTGTGCTGGTGGCTCTGTGCAACCACCGCTTTTTCCTCCGAACTACATAGGTCACTCGCATGACCTTGATTCCATGTGGGGTCGAGGACCTCATCGTCCTCCACATCATCTTCCACTCAGTCTTCACCCCTGCCCTCCTTGTCAGTCTGCACACTTTCGAAAGCCCCAGCAGTTGGCACCTGTGTTTCGTCATCATCCGAGACGTGCTGCGATGGTCCTCCCATGTAATCATCTTAAAACATAAGTGGTTGGGCATCAGTGCACTCAATCTCTTCCAATTCTGGGGCAGGGATAGGTGGATGGCCCTGGGAAACCCTGCTAACAGAGTCATCAAAAAGGAGAAGAGACTGCTGCATGACTTGGGGCTCAGACTGCTTGGCTGATTTGCAAGGGGGTGAGGTGAAAGACTGATGGACATCGGCTGCAGGTGCCAACTCTGATCTTTCAGCAGGAGACTGGGTGGGAGACAATGTGAAGGAACTGGAGGCACTGTCAGCAACTCAATCTACTATCGCCTGTACACTTGTTCTGGCCTCACCATTCGTAGAGCCGCATTAGGCCCAACCAAATACCGCTGCAGGTTCTGTCGCCTACTCGCACCTGAGGAAGGGGATTCACTTGTGCGTGTAGCTGGCACAGATCGACCACGTTCTCTCCCTGCAACAGGAGCTCCACCAGCAGCACCACGACCTGGACCACGTCCCTTATTTGACCTCTCCTCATATTTCTCAAATTTAGAATCTTGCCCTAAATGGGTGTTTTTTTTAATAGCAGAATAGAACGACAGTATGTAAAGGTTGTATCTCACACGTACAGATGCAGACTAGGCCGCAATTAAAGTTTTTTGCCAAAAATGGCTGTTTTTCAAATTATTGAATAGAACCACAGTATCTAAAGGGTGAATCTCACAATGACATATGCAGCAAAGGCTGCAAACTGAAGTTTTTGGCTCAAAATGGGTGTTTGTTTAATAACAGAATATGACAGCAGTATATAACCCTTGAATTTCACACGTTCGGATGCAGCAAGGGCTGTAAAATTGTGTATTTTGCCCAAAAAGGGTGTTTTATTAATAGAAGAATATAACCACAGTATCTAAAGGGTGTATTTCACACGTACAGATGCAGACTAGGCCGCAATTAAAGATTTTTGCCCAAAATGGGTGTTTTTCAAATAAATGAATATAACCACAGTATCTAAAGGGTGTATTTCAGAAGCCATGATCCAGACTAGGCCGGAATTTAAGTTTTGTGCACAAAATGGCTGTTTTCAAAATAACGGAATATAACCACAGTATCTAAAGTGTGTATCTCACAATGACATATGCAGCAAAGGCTAGTAAATATTTTTACCAAAAAATTTTTTTTTTCTTTCAAATTATTGAATACAAGAACAGTATCAAAAGGGTGTATCTCTCACGCCCTGATCTAGACTAGGCCGTAATTAAAGGTTTTTGACAAAAAAGGTCTGCTTTTCAAATTATTGAATAGAACCACAGTATCTAAAGGGTGTATCTCACAGGCCCTGATCCAGACTAGGCTGCAATTAAAGATTTTTGCTCAAAATGGGTGTTTTTCAAATAACTGAATAGAACCACAGTATCTAAAGGGTGTATCTCACAATGACATATGCAGCGAAGGCTGCAAAATGAAGTTTTTGCCCAAAACGGGTGTTTGTTTAATAACTGAATATAACAGTAGTATATAACCCTTGAATTTCACACATGCTGATGCTGCAAAGTCTGTAAAATTGTGTATTTTGCCAAAAAAGTGTGTTTTTTCAAAGCCAGAAAATTATTTAAATTTTTAAAACTTCTTTTTAACAATCACAGATGCAGCAAGGGCTGTAATATTAAGTATTTTGAAAAAAAAAGGTTGTTTTTTTTATAACAGAATATGAAAGCTGTATAAGGCTACTTTCACACTAGCGTCGGGGCTCCGCTTGTGAGCTCCGTTTGAAGGGTCTCACAAGCGGCCCCGAACGCATCCGTCCAGCTACCAATGCATTCTGAGTGGATGCGGATCCGCTCAGAATGCATCAGTCTGGCAGCGTTCAGCCTCCGCTCCGCTCAGCAGGCGGACACCCGAACGCTGGTGTCCGCCTGGCCGTGCGGAGGCAAACGGATCCGTCCAGACTTACAATGTAAAGTCAATGGGGACGGATCCGTTTGAAGTTGACACAATATGGCTCAATTTTCGAATGGATCCGTCCCCCATTGACTTTCAATGTAAAGTCTGGACGGATCCGTCTGAACAACTTTCAGACTTAGAATTTTTTCTAAACTATAATGCAGATGGATCCGTTCTGAACGAATCCAAACGTCTGCATTATAGGAGAGGATCCGTCTGTGCAGACACCAGACGGATCCTCTCTGAACGCAAGTGTGAAAGTAGCCTTAAACGATTGAATTTCACACGTGCAGATGCAGCTAGGGCTGTAAAATAGTGTATTTTGCACAAAAAGGGTGTTTTTAAAAACCCACAAAATTATGGCTGTATTTCTAGCTTAAATTGCACACTGACTAATCCAGATGTTTGATATTGCCAAAAAAGTGTTTTTTTTAGTAACTGAATATAAAAGCTGTATATAATATAACACTTGAATTTCACACGTTCAGATCTGTAAAATAGTGTATTTTGCAAAAAAAGGGTGTTTGTAAAAACCCAGAAAATTATGGCTGTATTTCTAGCTTAAATTGCACACTGACTAATCCTGCAAATGCACCAGAAGTTGTATATTGCCAAACAAGTTTTTTTTCGTTTAAACCAGAAAATTAGTGCAGTATTTCAAGCTTGGATTTGAATGTCACATAAGCTCAGATGCAGTGCTGGTGCACTGAGCTTGCATAAAATTGCCGCTGCCGCCCACCTAACTATTTTTTTTTCTGTGACTGGGCTCGAGGCAGGGTAAAAAGATTGTGCACTGCATCCACACAACTAAATGTATGTAGATCGCTGAGTTATATTCGAGTTCTGATCACAGATTCAGTCCTATTCTCTCCCTGAAATCACCAGCAGCATCCTCTCCCTACACTAGTAACAGCAGAGTAACGTGCAGTGCTACGTGACTCCAGCTTAAATAGCGGCTGGGTCACATGCTGCACTGGCCAATCACAGCCATGCCATTAGTAGGCATGGTTGTGATGGCTTCTAAGGTCACACAGTGAAACGCTAGTTGATCGGCTGCTCTGCAGCCTTTCAAAAAGTGCAGAGAAATCGCCGAACAATGAACCCGAACCCGAACTTTTACTGAAATGTTCGGGTCCGGGGTCCAAAAATCATAAAGTTTGGTACGAACCCAAACTTTACAGTTTGGGTTCGCTTAGGCTACTTTCACACTAGCATTCGGGGTTCCACTTGTGAGTTCCGTTTGAAGGCTCTCACAAGTGGCCCCGAACGGATCCGTACAGCTCCAATGCATTCTGAGTGGATGCGGATCCGCTCAGAATGCATCAGTTTGGCACCGTTTGGCCTCCGTTCCGCTCAGCAGGCGGACACCCGAACGCAGCTTGCAGCGTTTTCGTGTCCGCCTGGCCGTGCGGAGCCAAACGGATCCGTCCAGACTTACAATGCAAGTCAATGGGGACGGATACGTTTGACGTTGACACAATATGGTGCAATTGCAAACGGATCCGTCCCCCATTGACTTTCAATCTAAAGTCAGGAGTCCCTATTAATATACCATCGGATCGGAGTTTTCTCCAATCCGATGGTATATTTTAACTTGAAGCGTCCCCATCACCATGGGAACGCCTCTATGTTAGAATATACCATCGGATTTGAGTTAGATCGTGAAAATCAGATCCGACAGTATATTCTAACACAGAGGCGTTCCCATGGTGATGGGGACGCTTCAAGTTAGAATATACTAAAAGAACTGTGTACATGACTGCCCCCTGCTGCCTGGGGGGAGTCGGCCGCACTGGCCACCAATGAGTTAAAAACAGGGGGAGGGAGGGGGGCCGGCCGAACTGGCCACCAATGAGTTAAAAACAGGGGGGAGGGGGGGCAGCAGTGGGCAGTTATGTACACAGTTCTTTTAGTATATTCTAACTTGAAGCGTCCCCATCACCATGGGAACGCCTCTGTGTTAGAATATACTGTCGGATCTGAGTTTTCACGAAGTGAAAAATTAGATCTGAAAAAAACTGTTACGCAAACGGATCCGTTATGAACGGATGCAAGCGTTTGCATTATAGGAGCGGATCCGTCTGTACAGACACCAGACGGATCCACTCCTAACGCAAGTGTGAAAGTAGCCTTAACCATACCAATGAGTCATAGCACTATATCGAATATATTAGTTTTTTCACATTTTCGTAATATTCTAAAAGAAGAATATATAGCAATATAGCGAATATTCGAAAAAAAACGAATGTAGACCAATTTAGCTAATATAGTGCTATATAATCTTTTTTTAATAGTTGTAATTTTTTTCCAATCTGAACTTCAGATGAGAAAAAAATTACTACTATTAGACAGAAGATTATAGCACTATATTAGCTAAATTACTCTATTTGTTTTTTTTTTAATATTTGCTATATTGCTATATATTCATGTTTTAGAATATTACGAATATTCGAAAAAACAAATCTATTCGATATAGTGCTATATATTCGTTTTTTCGAATAGTCATCATTTTTCCCATCTAAAGTCATGATTCCTCCCTGCTTCTTGCTTGTGGGCCAATGAGTCATTGGCCCACAAGCAAGAAGCAGGGAGGAATCCTGTTTTTACTCTGCAATTGAAAAATTCACGATAAAAATTTGCATTACAAAAATTTGCATTACAAAAATTCGCA
This sequence comes from Bufo bufo, assembly GCF_905171765.1. NCBI lineage: Eukaryota > Metazoa > Chordata > Amphibia > Anura > Bufonidae > Bufo > Bufo bufo. Next base: position 64,500,420 of record NC_053396.1, read on the forward strand.
ATCAACACTACTCCTAAAGTCAAAAATACTGCAGCCTTCTCATTGGCCCACAAGCTAGAAGCAGGGAGGGATTATGGCTTAGACTCTCAGTCAGGGCGGCAATGACATATTCTCTTGCAGACCACAGGGTTAAAGTCCAAGCGTTGCTTTATTTATAACACTCCGGCAATACAGGCAACCCATTTATAATTCACTGGGTAAGGTAAAGGTCCAGCACCACAAAAACATAAGCCAAACCAAAATAAACACCTGCCCGTCTGGGCTCTGGCTAATACAGTGAAGTTCCTAACTCACCTATTGAACACAGGTCACACAGAGAATTTGGCTTCTCTAGCCAGCAGGGCAGCCAGCTTCCCAGACTTTCTCCAGGCATCACTCTCCCCAGACTGACAGCCTGGAATCTGCTTTATTTTCCCTTAACGATCCCAGCTGGCTTCAGCTGGGGATCCCTCAGGCTAGGGGAAAACCTGTCCCGGAATGGGGTGGACTGGGGAGGTCCCTTTACCAAGCCTACCTTCTCCCAGTCCAATAAAATCCAGCCCATAAACTTAACAAAACTGTCTCAGCAACCTACACATTTAACCTTCTGGATTTTATTTACCTCACCCAGTTGAGGAAGCTGGGTGGGATATACACCCCCTCTAGGACTTTACCATACACTTTTCTGTTCACCTTACCACAACTGATTAAAAAATATCTTGAATATTCGAAATTACGAATATATATCACTATATTCTAAATATTCGCAAATTTTCGAAGTACCTATATTCGCGATACAAATTTGCAATTCGAATATTCGTGATGAACACTACCAGAGATTTGTAAAGTAGTAGGACTATGTTCTTATCACGGACATCTATGCCCCTTTTGATGCAACCCATTATCTTATTGGCCTTGGCAGCAGCTGCCTGACACTGTTTTTTGCAGCTTAGTTTGCTGTTTATTAAAATTCCTAGATCCTTTTCCATGTCAGTGTTACCTCTATAAAGAAATGGTGGTGATGGGTTTACACGATCTGCCGGTAAATCTGCCATTCTTTGTTCTTCTGTAGGTCTACGTGCCTTTCTGTAGACTACACATTTACTTATATACTTTGCTATAACTTTGCTTCCTTTCACAATCCAGTAACCACCTTCTCTCAAACAGCTTTGGGTAAAGCTTTTTCCTTGATGCAAGGATATGTTGCGGTGGTGATCAATAATCAATCTTGTGAAGGTAGAGTTTTTGGGTAGACTTGCTGGATGCTTCACTCTGCTAGGTAACGATGCATTTTCCAGTCTTCCTCCCACCTTCGGTATACCATCCTGCAGAACAAGATTAAGCTTGTACAATGGGTGGTTGTTTGGAAGCCTTTTAGGTTCTTGACTAAGTCTCTTCAACTCTTCACTGTAGAATCTCTGTTGAATGAGTCTTATGACTGTTTCTTCAGCTTTCATTCTTTCTTCTACATTCAACAATTCTTTCTTTCTGATTCCCTTTGCCAAACGTTGAATTCGAGCTACTACGTTTATGACCGCATTCCATTTTAAACATCTGGCTAGTCTTTCAAGTATGTTATCTTGACACTTGGCAGCAGTGCTCAATGTTTGTACAACTTTTACTTCTGGATCACCCATAGAAAATTCTGTGTAACCTTTACTGGGCGTCATTTCCTATTCCTAAAGGAACTCTGGACCGGTGAACCAGTTAGAATTACGTTACATTTAGGCCTCTTGAAGCATGATCTGCTGGGTTATGCTTTGTGTCAACGTGATGCCAATGTTCTGGATTTGTTATTTCCCAAATTTTCTCAACTAGGTTGGCGACAAAGTTATGGAATCTTCTAGCTTCGTTCTTTATGTATCCTAGAACAACTTGTAAGTCTGTCCAAACATATTCTTCATCTATTTTCAATTCCAATTCTTCTCTCAGAAACTTGCTTACTGATGCTGAAACAGCTGCTGTCAGTTCAAGTCTTGGTATTGTCTGAATACTGGTAGGTGAAACTCTGGCCGTACCCTTAACCAGGGCACAGTGTATCTTTTCTTATTCTATTACTCTGATGTAGGAGCACTGACCATAACCATAAATACTGGCATCTGAAAAGTTTCTATTTTCTTGTAGTTTCCGAAATCATGAGGTGCAAAACAACTGGGTATTCAAACTTCTCTCAAGTTTTGCAAGTCTATTATCCAACTCTCCCACCTTGGCCTCAAATTTTCATGTATGGGCTCATCCCATCCCAACTTCTGTCTGCATAATTCTTGCAGTATTTATTTTGCGCTAAGGATTACTGGGGCCAAGAATCCCAATGGATCAAATATAGAAGCCACTGCGGAAAGAATGGTTCATCTAGTTGCAACTTTCTCTGAACTGGAACGTTCTGAACTTGAAGATGATCATAATTGAGATCTACATTCTTCATTGTTGCTGCACGTTCAGTGTCACTATGAGTCGAGACCAATTCTTTTGAGGGGCGATCTTGTTGATGAGCTCCCCTGGATTAGAAAATAGGGCAGTTTATATTTAAAAATAAAAATAAAATGGACTATACACACTAAACATAAAAAATAAAAATAAAAATGAATAATCATTTGGGATACATATAATAGATGCCCCATATCTGTATACTTAGATAGGAGGAAT